>NW_026867118.1:0-213736 GCF_026571515.1 Ruditapes philippinarum | reverse complement strand
AAAAAAATTTTGGGATGTATTACAAAACCTTTTGGGTTTGTTATAAAAAAACCGGGGGCTGTTTTAAAAGAGTCAATGGGGCGTGACAGTAAAAGAAGAATTCGACCTTTTTTATGTTCTATATTTGTTGTAAAATATTTCTTGCTCCGTAAGTTATATCGATCGCGGAAAATGAGATATTTTAATAACTGCTTGAAATTAATAAGTTTCTTTAATATATAAAAATATTAATGATTATCAAATTTATATTTAACTTTCTTCAATACTCGGAACAGATAAATGCATAAATCACATACAAGTTACATGAGTGTGTTATCATCATTAACGATAGTTGTCAATTTTGTTGTATCTGTTCTTACAGGTTTATCTGTGAAAAAACGTTAAACATAATTGACACGAAACGTGAGAGACTGTTACATGTATAAAGCAGTTTACACTCAAAGTAACATAACGCCATAAACCACTGAACCAAAGGAATGTTTTATTGAAGCACCGGTTACATGAAAAAAGTCTTAGTAGCCAAAAATGAACAGAGATCGTTTTGATAGTTTATTCAAACGCCATTCCGGTTGTTAATACAGTTTTTGTATCGTCAATTATTAGAGGTTGTATTTATTATGACTCAGTTAGGTGTACAGTCATAATACATAATATCATTAATATTTTTATTTGTTAATTTTACCAATAGTTATAATGAAAAATGATATTTCCAATGATTCTTATTGAGAGAAATTACTCAAGTGACGTTTGTTAACGTATTATGAGGGTGTATTTCCGATATTTATGTAATGTGTTCTTATGATATCTCTAAAGCATCCGACTCAAAATGAAATAACATCCTTTCAATATTCTCAGCAGTTTGAAATATATTGAACATAATTTTAATCATGAAATGTGTCACTGTACGCTTATATGGGTAAACCTCGGGGGCACTGATTAATACTGATTAATGACTTAACCGAGGGTCTGTCTGGACTTGTTCCGACGACCAGATAAGAACTTTTAATTATTTTGGGTTAAGATCTTGAGAGTTTGGTTGGTGTGGCACGACGGTAACCTTCCCAGACTTAAAAAATTAATTCACAATCTTAGAAGTATGTGATGGGGCGTTATCATGAAGTAGACGAACATGCCTAAATACTTACAAGGCATAGTTTCTGACAATATTTCTTGAGCTTTTGTAGCATTACATCTCGGTAGAACAGATCTGTAATACTTTTGCATTTCGGTATATACCATCACAGGAGATGAATATACAATAAAGGATATTCTTAGTACTCATGGTCATGTGTGCCAGTCAGATTATTTTTCTCCACCTACGAACTGTCTTAAAACTTATTAGACACATAAACTTCCACAAAATCAGTAAAAATCTGCTTTACCAAATAACGGAGTTTTTTTCTCCAATTTCCAGACAGCAGTCGTCATCGACTTAATCTACTAAAATTGCGATTACAACTGTGATGGCTCGTGTTTATACCGTTATAGAGATGTTTAAGCGTATCAAAATCCGTAAAATCGTGCAATCCTCATATTTATACATGTACAGTAAGAGACGGTTTTAATGTTATGATAACAAATAACTATAAGTATGTTATAAGTGAGAAACAATCAACAAATTTGCAATTACAATAGTGACAAATTGAAGCAACGGATATCCGCTATTTAAGTAAGGAGACAAACGAGGTTCTTAAAGGTATATATCGTAGATTATGTATTTAACGATGATAAAATGAACATTTCGACCAATGAAAAATCGAGAATTTTGTTTACATTACATGTATTAGAAACTGTACTTTCCGGCACAAAAGCTGTCGCTAAATTATTTACAAGTTTTCCTTTAGGTTTTTATGTTTGTTTTTGTTTTTCATGATGAAAGATCGCATTACAATTGCGTAATTTAAATTTCCCTGTGCACATTTTGTAATGTGATATTAAGGTGACATAAAAGTGACATTTGCATTATATATATTTAAAAAACTTTTTTGTCTTTCATACGTATTTTTTTGCTTGTTTTTTTGTATGAAAATAAAAATGCAAATGAATGTCAATTTATGCCACCGTAATTATTAGATCTATACGAACAAAACGCTTAGCATATTAATAAAACCCCTTACCATTGCAGAGAATATATTTTCTTGTGTCTTCTTTTGAAAAGTTTAAAACATGTCCCACGGAGCTATCATATTCTAAATACCCATAACTGATGTCTGACGAATTGTTCGAGTATTCTAAATCTAAAATGAGTAAACAAAATCAAGGTGCTGAATCGCATAATTTAGATAATTATATTTCAAGTAAATGAAGTAATAACAGATAAAAAACAGATAAAAATCCAACAAATACGTTACCTATATTGGTATGGTTCAACGCAATGAAAATCCCAGCAGTGTCAAACAAAAGAAAATCATTGTTTAAATTAAATCTCATTTGATAATATGTACACACGTTAAAAGGTATTGCATGCTCTTCAAGATTACCTTTAAAGGCGCATTATTTCTCAGAAATAAATTAATTTTCCTTATTTAGAAAGTGCAAATATGTGTTTTATAATGTTTTGAATGCTTGTCAATTGAAGAAAGTAGCGCTGATTGTGAATTTATTAATCATAAAAGTAGTAAACTGTAAACAAAGTAGTATTTTGAATTAAATACAAAATACTAGATCACTATTACTGTACTAATTACAAAAAGCAATAAAGTGGAGAAGAGTTAAGGTAATTGGCCATTCATAGGTTATTCATCTATTTGGAATCCATAACAGGACTTTAAAAATAAAAAGGACTTGAGAAATAAAATTAAATGTATTTCTGTGGCATAATGGGCCTTTAAGCATAAGAGATCAAGTTAGGATTACAAGTAAAAACAATAAAGACCTCATACACGACCAAAAGAAATTTAATTTTGATTTACGGTTCCCATGGTCATTGGTTATTTTCACATGAACGTATTAATGTCTTAGTTATTTACCCATAAAAGTATTTATCATAAAACAATTGAATTGCGTTTATTTGAATTGTGACAGTTTATCTTCCAGAAACCTTGTCTAAAATGAAGTTAAACAAAAGCTAGTTCATAATTATGTACAAATAATGCGGTGCCATATTTCATCTATGACAAAGTGGAACGCTGCAGAACCGTGAGCACATACTTTTTCACAGCTTCAACTGCTTTCACCTATCTTAACTCTGTTAGTGAAGCATTTTTCTATACTGTACAGAAAATGCTGTATAGAAAAAACAGTATTCAAATTTTAAAAGGACGCATTCGATGACGAGTTTATCTGAAAGTTATATCTGATTTTGAAAATATAGTTCGCGATTTTCGTTTGACATTAATTTTACTTTACAGAAAGATCTTTTGAAAACATCATTTAAAAAGTTACCAGTATCTTTGTAAATAACGTCACTCCACACGATCCCTGTCCAGCCGTATATGCCCACGTAAGTCGCATTCCGAACGTCTTTATATCCAGTCGGATAACCATGTTTTCGAAAACACATTGTCGCTGCATCCCTCCAACTTTTTTTTTCTTCGTGTACTTTGACTGACTGGTCTGAATCTGACAAACACAAGAAAGGTATTCACATTATATCACACATTCAACAAATCCGTGCATTGCAACAGTACATGTAAACAGGGTAAATCATTTTATAATACTGAACGTTGTATCGTAGCTTTTCATTGGATAATCGTGATGGTTATTGGAGATGTCATCAGATCCGCTCCACAATTGCTGGCTGCATCCATTTTTTGCTTATCCTAAAATCATCATTACCATACTACAAAACTTTAAATGCGAGAAACGAGACACTCCTCAAACGATAAATTAACATCGAGTGAAACAAATTGGTAAAAGAAAAAGCGAAAAGTATCATGTATGTTGAATTTACTACTACGAACGTGGTTCATTTCGTTTTTAATCCTTTAAACTGTATAAATTGATAACTATTTTCTGAAGAGCGCTTTACTAGTTCATGTTTTTTTTAAAAATACAGTAAACACTATATAGCTACAATATCACATAACACTATTATATGGCCGATTGAATCGTGTACCGAAATTTTGCTGCTCCTTTAATTTTGGAACATTCCTTATTAGAGCTTATTCGGAGATTGACGGAAATAGCCGATATGTCGATATTGTTCGCAGATGCAATTCAACCAAACAGAAATTCTAATTTCAAGCCATTTGAGCAATTAAGCTGCAAAAAGACCTCGCGCATTCTCTTTTTTAATAAAGCAAACTTGTATAAATTTTATACACGGTTAAGTTAATTATTTTCGTTTTCCTTTAATTTATTTATCATGCTGTATTATAAATCCGTTATAAAGATGTCTGTCAGGTAAACTATATGGTCATGTGTACACACTCTGTATGCAATATAACGGATCGGGTTATAAAAGCTATAAACCGTTTCAAAAGCACAGCCATATAATCTGTCGGACATCTTTATAACCATAAATTGTCGCGGGTCAGCTCTACCAGGTAGCCATTATCAAATGGATTTTTGGGTCGAAGTGAATACTGACGCAACAAAAGATACGATCCTGTAATTATATAAATGAATAAATACAGACATGGAATTATATATCATAGCACAGAATTGCTTTGTTATTGTTTTGAATAATGGTGGAGAAGAGTGGAAGGAGTTATGATTGGTTATTGACCCGTGCAAATGTAAGTCGAATTCAACGAAAAGGATTTTTTAATAACAACAACTGTATATTGAACCCTGTAGAAGTATCATTTAAAATGATAAAATTTGCTCTATGTGTGTATGTGTGTGTATTTAAAAATGATATAATCTAGGATAGTTTATTTGAATTATAGTTTAAGTATAGGTTAATAAACATTTGCCAGTACTATGTAATAAATATACCCTATTACACAATGTACATGAACCTTCATAATAAGAAATTGAGAAAATACAAATTAAAAAGAAAGTGAAGTATTTGATTTGAAGCCAGTGCTTAGAGAACAAATACTGTATAAACAAGATATGTTTGTAAAACATGTATGCCCCCTATCAGCAGCCAATTAGTCATGTGATAAGGTTATTATGCATGACTTCTGACCCAGTGATCAAACAATTAATAAGGGTTATCAAGTATCTACTAGTCATGACCTTAACCTTTGACCCCTTGACCCAAAACTCAATAGGGGTCAACTGCTGGTCACGACCAATCATCATACAAAGTTTGAAGTTCCTAGGCCTAAGCGTTTTTAGTTAATTGATCAGAAACCGTTTTTACCTACAAGGTCAATGTGACCTTGACCTTTGACCCCTTGACCCCAAAATCAATAGGTCATCTGCTGGTCATGACCAATCACCATACCAAGTTTGAAGTTCCTAGGCCTAAGGGTTCTTTAATTATTGATCGGAAACCGTTTTAACATACAAGGTCAATGTGACGATCATCTGCTGCTCATGACCAATCACCATGCCAAGTTTGAAGTTCCTAGGCCGAAGCGTTCTTTAGTTATTGATCAGAAACCGTTTTTACTTACAATGTCAATGTGACCTTGACCTTTGACCCCTTGATCCCAAAATCAATAGGGGTAATCTGCTGGTCATGACAAATCACCATACCAAGTTTGAAGTTCCTAGGCCTAAGCGTTCTTAAGTTATTGATCAGAAACCGTTTTTACTTGCAAGGTCAATGTGACCTTGACCTTTGACCCCTTGACCCAAAACTCAATAGGGGTCATCTGCTGGTCACGACCAATCATCATACCAAGTTTGAACATCATAGGCCTAAGCGTTTTTAGTTCATTGATCGGAAACCGTTTTTACCTACAAGGTCAATGTGACCTTGACCTTTGACCCCTTGACCCCAAAATCAATAGGTCATCTGCTGGTCATGACAAATCACCATACCAAGTTTGAAGTTCCTAGGCCTAAGGGTTCTTTAAGTTATTGATTGGAAAGCATTTTTACCTACAAGGTCAATGTGACCTTGTCCTTTGACCCCTTAACCCCAATATCAATAGGGGTCATCTGCTGGTCATGACCAATCACCATACCAAGTTTGAAGTTCCTAGGCCTAAGGGTTCTTTAGTTATTGATCGGAAACCGTTTTTACCTAAGAGGTCAATGTGACCTTGACCTTTGACCCCTTGACCCCAAAATCAATAGCGGTAATCTACTGATCATGACCAATCACCATATCAAGTTTGAAGTCCCTAGGCCTAAGGGTTCTTTCGTTATTGATCGGAAACCGTTTTTACCTACAAGGTCAATGTGACCTTGACCTTTGACCCTTAACCCAAAATCAATAGGGGTCATCTGCTGGCCATAACCAGTCACCATACCAAGTTTGAAGTTCCTAGGCCTAGGGGTTCTTTTGTTATTGATCAGAAACCGTTTTTTTCCAAGAGGTCAATGTGACCTTGACCTTTGACCCCTTGACCCCAAAATCAATAGGGGTTATCTACTGATCATGACCAATCACCATACCAAGTTTGAAGTTCCTAGGCCTTAAAGTTCTTTAGTTATTGATCGGAAACCGTTTTTGCTTACAAGGTCAATGTGACCTTGACCTTTGACCCCTTGACCCCAAAATCAATAGGGGTCATTTACTGATCATGACAAATCACCATACCAAGTTTGAAGTTCCTAGGCCTTAAAGTTCTTAAGTTATTGATCGGAAACCGTTTTTGCTTACAAGGTCAATGTGACCTTGACCTTTGACCCCTTGACCCCAAAATCAATAGGGGTCATCTACTGATCATGACCAATCACCATACCAAGTTTGAAGTTCCTAGGCGTTAAAGTTCTTAAGTTATTGATCGGAAACCGTTTTTGCTTACAGTCAATGTGACCTTGACCTTTGACCCCTTGACCCCAAAATCAATAGGGGTCATCTACTGATCATGACCAATCACCATACCAAGTTTGAAGTTCCTAGGCCTTAAGGTTCTTTAGTTATTGATCGGAAACCGTTTTTGCTTTCAAGGTCAATGTGACCTTGACCTTTAACCCCTTGACCCCAAAATCAATAGGGGTCATTTGCTGGTCATGACAAATCACCATACCAAGTTTGAAGTTCCTAGGCCTAAGCGTTCTTAAGTTATTTTTACTTGCAAGGTCAATGTGACCTTGACCTTTGACCCCTTGACCCAAAACTCAATAGGGGTCATCTGCTGGTCACGACCAATCATCATACCAAGTTTGAACATCATAGGCCTAAGCGTTTTTAGTTCATTGATCGGAAACCGTTTTTACCTACAAGGTCAATGTGACCTTGACCTTTGACCCCTTGACCCCAAAATCAATAGGTCATCTGCTGGTCATGACAAATCACCATACCAAGTTTGAAGTTCCTAGGCCTAAGGGTTCTTAAGTTATTGATTGGAAAGCATTTTTACCTACAAGGTCAATGTGACCTTGTCCTTTGACCCCTTAACCCCAATATCAATAGGGGTCATCTGCTGGTCATGACCAATCACCATACCAAGTTTGAAGTTCCTAGGCCTAAGGGTTCTTTAGTTATTGATCGGAAACCGTTTTTACCTAAGAGGTCAATGTGACCTTGACCTTTGACCCCTTGACCCCAAAATCAATAGGGGTCATCTACTGATCATGACCAATCACCATACCAAGTTTGAAGTTCCTAGGCTTTAAGGTTCTTTAGTTATTGATCGGAAACCGTTTTTGCTTTCAAGGTCAATGTGACCTTGACCTTTAACCCCTTGACCCCAAAATCAATAGGGGTCATCTACTGGTCATGACCAATCACCATACCAAGTTTGAAGTTCCTAGGCCTAAGGGTTCTTTCGTTATCACTCGGAAACCATTTGGTCTACGGACCGACGGACCAACAGACCGACGGACCGACGGACCGACAAGTGCAAAGCAATATACCCCTTTTTTTCGAAATGGGGGCATAATTAATAAAGTAATTAATGCGCCGTTGGCATTAACGCATGTTGATTTTAAGTTTTACATACATGTAAATGTTGTTATTATCCCCTGATGACATGTCCTCCTTTTGTAATCCTTTACGTACATCAGATTGCCTTGCAAAATGCATTAAAGTTATTAAATGTTGAGATAATACTCAATGGAAGCGGTTCTCAAATTACACAGTAAGTCATACCTGACAAATATCATAGCTATTATATAAATAATAACTCACCAGACGTACAAAATACCCATATATTGACGGAACACCGTCTCCATCCATACACACTCGTAATATTTTTTTCGCTGTTGATATGTACTATAAGGCAGCTTTTGCTGTACTCTTGTTTTTCAGGAATTTGTCTGGAGTCTACCGAAAAATATATAAACACAGAGTTAAAGCTGTATACCTGTATATGAATGGCAATCTTAATTTCGAAAATAAAACGTTGCCGCAGTGAGTTCGACTCCCTCTAGAGACTAAATTATTTCATGTGAGGAAGCTATCTTGTTTGCTTACGGAAGGTCGATGGTGCTGCTTAGGTGTCCACCAATCGGTACATCTCGTCTTTTATTCATAATAACCTCGGAATGAATACGAATTGAATGTAGTTCTACTGCGTGGTTTTAGATGTAAACAAAAACAGAGTGTGTAATATTTGGTAATGTGTTGCGAATGTATATATATTTGAAATCCAAAGGAAAATATATTCTTGCATATCGGACTGGCGTTTCCGTGAGTTTTAACCATGCCGGAAATTTCATCTGGCATGGGGGTGCCAGACGAGTCGCGTGCCAAACAACAACGTCATTTTAGCGCACTTTATGACTGAACCGCGTTAAAATGACGTCGTTTTAGAAGGGAAATATGTGCTTATGATGACGTCATTTCACTGTTGTTATTTAAGTTGTAAGTTCATACGCTATTGTAAGAAAATAGTTAGGGAGGAAATGACTTTAATTTCCATGATCATATATCATATTGAGGTAAACCATTTTAAATATGAAATAATATGGCAGAATATGCAAGAAAAAATATCTAACATATGTTTGCGGTTCGGATCGGAATATCCGTCCCTCGGGAACCCGCCCATGGGCGGTAACTTGGCAAGCCTCGTTACCGCCCAATGGGCGGGTCCTCTCGGGGCGGATATTCCGGTCCGAACCGCAACATATGACAGATATTATTAGTCTATTTCGGTAAAATAATGATTGAAAATATGTCTGACAATCACAATCATAATCAATCGATGTACAATTATTTCTTAATCTGAATTCATGTCGACATGTAGACATTTTGTACTTTCCGTCTCTATAACCATTAGACTAAATTAAATACTGTTTACTTTTATACTTTTCAATTTGCTTATTTTTGCTGGACTTTTACCCGATATATTGGAATAAATTTAACTCCTAGCATTAAATTACTATTGGTTTACATGTTAAGTTTCTAAGAGCATTGTCGTGTACGTGAAACGGTGCAGATTTTGCGTGATAGGGTGCTTCCATCCAAGATGGAGGAAGGTAAACAACAAGAATGTACGTATCATTTCATTTTCTATGTATTTAGACAAATCCGTTTTATATTATAAAAGAAGAATAGTTGCATGTAATGTAACAATAAGATCAATAAGTTCAAAATGTATGTTACATATGATATGACGTATGATATTTATGAAATGTTTACTAAAATCTTTTTTAAATAAATATACGTGGAGAAGTGATAAATTTTTTAGTCAATTTCGTAAAAGAGGCACATATATTGAAGTGAATACTCATGCTCATTATAATAAATGTATAAATCATCTGTACACTTTCAACATTTGTTCTGTCAATTTGTTTTGTCGAAATTTGTCTACTTTCTGTTTTTTTGACAACGGCGCAGACACTTTCAAACATTTACCACTTCGCTCGGTTCAAATTTTAAAATTTGTTTGGTAAAAAAATCATATATATATTATATGTAACATACATTGTGAACTTATTGATCTTATTGTGAATTTATTGTTACGTTACATGCAACTATTCTTCTTTGACTTAATAAAACGCATTTCTCTAAATATATAGAAAATAAAATGACACGAACCTTCTTGTTTACCTTCCTAGATATTGGATTGAAGCACCGTATCACAGAAAACCTGCACCGTTTCAAGTACCCGACAGTGTTGCAAAGGTAGGACCGAAATACCGTATTCTTTCTATTGTGTTCGAGGCTCTTTTCTGAAGTTTGACGAAAAGGGTCGAAAGGATGCGATTTGGTGTCCGCTCGTAAGAAAGTCATGAAGGGGTACCTGGTACTTTTCCCGGATACAATACATGACTTAACAGCCAATCAACAATTGACTTAAATTACTTTGCTTTTTAACTTTACTATATGTTACTAGATGAGAGCACACACACACACACACACACACACACACACACACACACACAGAATATGTCATATGACGACTTTCCATCTTGACTAGTGGTAGAACGACTTCTGTACATTATTTCAGGCACGAAGCGGCACCTGAGTTGAACCATCGACGTTCCTTAAACTAACTGGATAACTTCCTGACACGAAAAGAATCCAAAGTCCTTTGCGTGATTTAATCCAAGAGCGATAAGGGGTAAGTGGTTTGAAGTTCTTTAAATAATAATTTACATGAGTCAGAATAAAGTTTGTTAAAGCCTACGGCAAAAAGTAATCCTTAGCGTACCGTTGTGAGGTAGTATTCTGTACACTGACGTGAAATTGTTTCCGCCACAAGCAGCATTGTGTGTATCAGAACACCCAGAAATGCAGCCAAGCTTTCTCATGTCTTTCTCAGGTTTAACTTGCATGCAATAACACTGTAAATAACAAAGATCAATGTAGATTGCCATGATAATGTCATTGTTAAAAAAAGAAATAAAAAAATGATGTATACTAACGCAAGTTGCAAACAAATGGGTTTTTTAAAGTAGGAGAGAGAGAGAGTGGAAAGTGGGGTGGAGGTTGCATGTCAAATGTTCAACCTACAATACTGATTTTGAAGAAGAAAAAAACTTATGTTTTTTCTCGCTCGTGTTTTTAATATGAACTAGATATTTGGCAAAACTTTATCAGAAACCAGCTATCTTGTTTCTTATATAGTTTTTAAACTTAAACAACTTTCACTTTTGTCATGACATTAAGGTTTGTTTTTGTTATGAGTTTTAACAAAGATGGGGTTTTTTATTGTCAGCAAATCATGTAATAATAAAAACGTTCCATATTAAATCAGTCATTTGCTATTTTCAGTAAATTTAGTGACTCTTTCACGCTTTCACCATAATCTACAAATATTTGAGTGCATCGTTATGTTGTTTTTTTACAATATAATTATTATGCCCATCACATGTACATATGTAGCTAAATACAGCCTTTTATTTTTTTTCAAACAGATTACGATAAGATAAACATCAGATGATATCAAATTCAAAAGAATTTCCTTATACATTCTGAATCATATGAGTAAACAATTTATATATGCTTTATTTTTCAAGTTAACTCACTGCATGGAAATTATTTACCATTTGCCATTTTGGGGACGTCCGTGGCCGAGTGGTTAAGGTCGTTGACTTCAAACCACTTGCCCCTCACCTCTGTGGGTTCGAATCCCAACAGGGACTTTGGATTCTTTCATGTTAGGAAGCTATCCAGCTAGCTTACGGAACGTCGGTGGTTCTACTCAGGTACCTGTTCGTGCCTGAAATAATGCACGGAAGGGCACCTGAGGTCTTCCTCCACCAGTAAAGCTGGAACGTCGCGATATGACCTTACTGTGTCGATGTGACGTAAAACCCAAAAAACAAAACATCTACCATTTGTCTATCAATCCCGATAAAAGGTGTGTTAGAACAAGCAGAATAGCACCGTCCGATGTTCGATGTACCAAGTTGTATTTTGGATATGTTTAAGTCCTCTGAACTCATGCACCCTGTATAAAACAGCATATACTTACTGCTTTTATTAAAATCTCTTGCACAGAATAATTCTGGATGATTGTATTAAATGTCTTGACAAAATGTTATGTTAACTTTCGTCAGCAAATTTGATATCTATATATGATATCATATAATATTGATATGATATGACATTAATATGATAATATATTTTAATATTTTTACAGAACATTTTCACCCTATCACTAGATTACCAGGGGCCGAAATAAGACGTCATTCCCAATCCAAAATAGCCTCATTTTCCTAATTAAAAAAGCAGCATAAAATTTAAACTGTTTCAAATTCTAAGAAAAATTGAATTAACCCTTTACTGCATGAGCATGTTATGAAAAATGGCCGTTTTCATTGAAAAGCCTCGTGTTACAAGTTCAAACTGCTATGAAACTATGAAAAATGCTTCAATACTTATTGAACTTGGCACAAATGTGGACTGGACCATTGGCTCTGTGCGTCGTGCTAACAGCATACTCAATCTTAATTTTCCTGTTACCATGGCAACGGGGGACCTCTCAAAATTGCAAAAAAAATCACTATTTTGCATTGTTGTTTTCTTTGTTTTTTTGTTTCCCAAAATGTAAAATTATTTTTCCCAATTTATTCTAGGGTCCTTTTCCCAAAATAGCTATGTTATGATATTGATATGACATCATATGTTATGATACGATACGATATGATATGATATATGATATTATAAAAACTTAAATGATAATATACGTATATGATCAAAATATGATATGATATAATACGCAATGCTGACTGTGCTACACTTATTCATAAGTTATTATTGTACACAGATATAAGTGGTACCGGTTGTCAGCATCCAAGATATTCTCATCCTCATGCTATTGATCTATTAGGCGTCAAGGAATAATATAAATATACGTTTGTGTAGAATCAATAGACCAATTATAAGCTCTCGTTTATCCAATCTTAACATATTTTTTTGATATTGCAAACTGATTATATAAAACGAATTACTTGAATTTACCTATGTATTCAAACAAGGTAGTTTGCTGATAGTAACCAACCCAGACTTTTTGTTCTGTAGTCTGTCCATTCATATCAACGATAAGGTCTGTGTGTCCATAATGTATGGTAGGTGTCGCTACACGAGTATTGCATTCATCACTTTTCCTTGACCATGTCAGTGTTGAATTTGAAACATAGTACGACCATGAAGCTGAAATGGCATGAAAATACAATTGCCTTTTACTTAAGATGTAATTGAAGTAACTTTTAACACATATAAATATAACATTGCTGTGTGCTTGATATATTTTGGGGAGTCCTATGAAGACCATTTGTAAAATCTTTGACATTTTTATCGGGTTTTCCGTATGAACACATCTGTGTATGTTTCTAAATCCAAAAGATTACTATTTACATGTTAAAATGTTGAAATCTGCTTACGTCGGTGCTAGGGGGCGTGGACGGTAGTTTGCACTTTACAGTACCGTCCATGAACATGCTCAATCAAACCGAGCCTGTACGATTTTCAATTTTGCCGTTTTGGATTTTCTTTACGGATTCCTGTATTTTACAGTTTTAATGGTTTAGGAAGACCTCAGGTGCCATTCCGTTCATAATTAGAGGCACAAATGAGCACCTTAGTAGAAAAAAACCTGGATGGTTAAATTGGTCACATGACAAAATTCATGCACAGTGGCAGGACTGGTACCCACAGCATTGAGGATCAAATGGTTTGAGACCAACGATTTTAACCACTCGGTCATGGACATCCCATTGTTAAAGGAAGTTTCATTAAAATCGACTTGTCATCTTATAAGGAAACTAGTTGTTGGAGACATTTAAATATAAAATTCAAGAAGCAAACGAGATACATAAATAAAAGCTTACAAACACATGAACCTACGTGTTCGAATGAAGTTCAAGCATGTTCTTAATTAAAAACAACAAACGTTGATATGGATGATTTATGTAGATGATTTAAAACAAAAATATTCGTTAATCCCTCATCTCTTTGTCATAATCATATTTAAGCATAAAGAATTCAGTATTACGTCGAAAAGTCCAATGTCTTTAATAAGTCCGAATTATCATGGCTTGTTCTTGAAGCCATATAGTAAATTAATATTTCGATGATTAAATATAATATTATGCCAGTTCATGTATTGAAAAAACGGGGTAATGAATACTTATTTTAAAACGAAAAGAACAAAGGAAAACAAAAAAACATTTACCTTGGAATACGGTAACCAGTATAGATAAAAAGAATAAATCCATTTTCCTCATTCACATTTCAGATTCACTTCCTTCTTTTAAAACGTCTTCGTCGTAAATGTAATAAAATGAATATGAACTTGATGAATAAGGAAATTTAATCAAGTTTCACAATTGTGACCGGATGCACTTGGATGATGATATCTATCTTCAATAATTAAAGTTAAATCTTTATTATCGTGAAATGAGAAGAAACTTCGTAAGACTGGATAAATTACGATTAATGCCGAACTAGATCACCGAACTTTCGTGATTCTCGATGGTTCTGAATAAATAAATAATGTAAAAATAATCATAAAGATACAATAAAAATACAATTTTACATTCATTTCTTTTTGTTTGTTCGTTTGTTGTTATTGTTTTGTTTGTTTTTTGTTATTTTTTTCTCTCTCTCCCTCTCTCCCTCTCTCTCTCTCTCTCTCTCTCTCTCTCTTGGGGGATTAGGTTTTGGAAAATACCTGTAACGATATAATTATACAATGTATATTAGATTATTGCTCATTTTGACACATAACTTTCTTTTGGCTAAAGAGTTAAAGTTCAGCAAAGTTGTTAAATGACTACATGTAGTGTTGTATTGTGTTTCTCAATCTCAAGTACATTGAAAATTGGGAGTTGACGCGCAAACGGAAACTAGCTTGTTAGATGCGTTCGTATGAGTTTTTTTTCCGACCGTGGGCGGGTGAAGGGTTTAAATAAAATGATTTCATTTGGAGTTTTTGGTATCAATTTAAGAAAGTTTTTTTATTCGTGAATTTCTTATTCTTAACATTAACTTGTATCTTTACACACAGCAAGTTTATACACAAGATTTATAAGTGATCATATTGACAGAAACTGATTTATCTTCACCGGATTTTCCTAATTTGTTTTCGCGCACTCGAACTATCGAAATGTTTATAAAATATTAAAGATCCTGTATGTTGTATAATTAAGGTTGTTGGAATTTTATATATGTATTTAATTATTCAAAATTCCAAATATCCAAGAATATGTTAAGAACGTACTGCAAATGTTTATTCGCATTATAAGTAATGATTAAAATCTATGCCTTCATTTCTTTTTGAAAAATTTGCCTTAGACTTTATCGAAAATAGATTTTTAACTACCTCCCTTTATTTACATGAACTGTAAATTCGGTAATATCTTTGCAAATAGCGCTTTTTGGAACTTACAATATTGATAAATCTTCATTTGAGCATCAGATTTATGATGTAAAACCATAAAAAATGAGTTACATGATTTTTAACTTGACAATGCGACTCAATGGTAAGTGGTAAGTGGAGCAGACTGGAATTGACGAATACTTGACATGCTTGATGTAGACATTTGTTTCAAAAACTTTGTAATGAGTATAACATATTTTTACTTCTGAATGTTTATTCCAGTATACAGCCCACGTTTTAGATAATCATTAGAAGTATTCAACAACTAACATTGTAAGCATTGCAGATAGTCTGTCATTCATGGTGGTTAAATCTTATTATAAAAGAAAATTATTTATAGCCAAGGCCAGATGCGGAGATTACAAATCTTGAGATGGGAGGATCCGTCGGAAGCAATGAAAACAACCAAATTACATGAAAATTCCAGATACTTCTAAGTTCATACGTTTCACTCTGAGAAAAATGACTATTTTGTTGTATTATGTCAAATTAACTAGACAAGCATGGGAATAAGATTTCTAATTAACATTGTTTTTTGTTATTGAAATGAAAGCACTTTTGATAATCAAATATGGAATAACAACTTGAATCAAGAACCATCGCAAGTGGGACCACGCTCAAGTTTTTATACGCAAAAAAGCAAATTCGGCGTATACATGTAATATCATGCACTTGGTTGTCTGTCCGTCCGTTCGACTGTTAGCAGATTCCATGTCCTGTCTGTATCGTTTGAACAGGTGGAAGGAAATTGAAACTATGATTACAGAAATAGTAACTATAATCAGATTATGTGCAGAGGGCAGGTTTGACATTCCCAAGGTCACTGACAAGGTCACACTTTGTATTTCGTATCAATTTTAAAATTTCATGTTCTCTCTGTATGTTTTGAAGGGATTGAAAGAAAGTAAAACGTTTTGGCAGAAAGATTACTTCTAATAAGAACATGTGCAGAACACAGGTTTGGATTTCCCGAAATCAAAATTGGCCCCACCCCGAGGATTACTTGATTTATATAGACTTACATAATAAAACAGGTTTAAGTTCGTTGTGTGCAACTACAATGTCCAGGGCTCAGATATTTAGTATGTAGCATTGCAATATTAACTTTTACAAAACTGATATGAATCATGTCCCATCGTTCAGTATTAGCACCGCCTCAGGAGTCAATTGATTTATATATACTTATATAGAAAAAATACATATCGTATAAGACTTACTGTGTGAAACAACGATGCCATGGGCTTAAATTTTTGGTATTTGGTATATAACATCACTTTTGTAGACCACAACATAACTAGTATTAATCATGCCCGTTGGGCCAATATTTGCCCCGACCGGCGGTCTGTTAGTTAAATAAAGTAAGTATAAGAAAGCATATTTCAGTCTTATTTTGGTGAAACTACAATGCCTAGAGTTCAGATATTTGAGATGTAGCAATCCCTTGTTTGCCTCTACAAAACTGGTAATAATTATGCCCGATGGGTAAATATTGTTCCCACCCCTGGACTAATAGTTTTTCACTCATAATTTGCATATTATGTGAAAAGTGTTTATAATTATATAGATTGTAAATATCTATACATTTCTTATACTCTATACATTTTCATAATATAGCTAGAATAAATCCAATGATCATAAAAGGAGAAAACTAGAATTGCTTAAACTAGAAATACAATTTTGGAGTTACATTGGCAAAGGGAAAAATAGAAGTACAATTTACGAATTTGGAGTTATATTTGGCAAAAGGTGAAAACTAAAAATATAAATTTGTTTTGCTTCAACAAAGGGAAATAAATAGGATAAGGAGAAATACAAATTTAGAGTTACACTGGCAAAGGGAGAAAACTAGAAATACAAATTTAGAGTTACATTGGCAAAGGGAAAAAAACTAGAAATAAAATTTTGATTTGCTTTAACAAACACTGATAAAAAGACGTTGCTGTCGAAAACCTTTTATACAGACAAGAGTGGAAGAAAGAAGTGAAATTTCGTATAGGACACATGTCTCGACCGAATTTATTGTTATGTCTTTGTAAATTTAGGATACCTACAATGTCAAAGACGTATTTTGTTTTGAATTTTGTTTCGTCGAGATCTGTGTCCTATCCAATTTTTTTAATTCATTGTCGAAAATTGATACAAAGTACCATACTTCAAGTGTATTTTATTGCACAAAACAGACGTATTATCTATACAGTTTTAATATATAAATTATAAGTAGCTGCACACTTAAGATGTATGTACATGTAAATACTTAATCTAAGTAGTTACGCCTTAAAATGCGTTGTTTCGGAAAGTGTGAGCTATATGAACTTATATTGCAATATATCGAAACCAACTTATCGTGTAACAATCAACCATGAGTGTCCAAAGTACAAAATATAAATTTCAAGCACGTGCAGGATAGTTTCAATCGGTATAAAAAATATAATCTTTAAAACAAAATCCTATTTGACAATATCAATATATAAACATTTAAAAGCAATGTGGGTCGTCAAAATCTCTGTGTACCTTAAATTGACAAACGTAAGTTTAAAAAGAAAATTTAAGTTTGAAAAATTTTGTTTCCTTAAAATTTAGCAGGGTAGAAGAAACAAATTATTAAATAAACTAGAGGTTTTCTTTTCTTTTTGTATGATCTGCATCTGAAAGTATGTCCAGTATATTTCGCCTCTTACCGTGTTGTTCATAAATCAAATAAGCTCCAATATAACGAGGAACAATATGAGAATCATTTTAAATGATTGTTTTTAATTAAGATTTTCTGAAATTCTCTGACATTTTAGGTTTCTATAGCTGAGACATTCCAAAACAATACATTTTAAGGGGTTACTAATATGAAATTTGTTTCTGTGTAAATTTTATATACTAAAAGCATATGAAACAAAAAACCTTGGTTCGGCAAATAATGATTTATGTCAAAATACATCACTGAACGTTATAACACGTTCAAAAATCGAAGATAATTATCATTAATGCTTTTTGCGCGACCGTGACGACATTAAGAGTAGAAATAGTTTCCCAAAGTTATCAAGTACTGGTAACCTTTGCGATATGTTTAATCCCGCTTGCAGCCTCGTCTAAAGTAGTCCACAACAATTCAATAAAACAAACAAACGTGATTTGCATATACAGTTTAAACAGTGATCAAATTTCATCTTTAAAAATATGAAAATATCTATGGTCTGAACCAGATTCCGACCCACATTAAATTTGAGGCTAGAATGGCGCGTGATTCAAAGATCTTTCTTAGAGATTATATAAATATTGTATCTATCTTACCTAAAACTTTGTGTGTTTTAATTGGGAAACTGAAAATATCGCTGAAATATTGCAATTTAAAAGTGTAGATGTTTATCCTATCTATCTGCACAATTTTTTTATTTTACTGATTTCAATAAATTTATATAATCGCATTTAGGTTGGAGTTTCTTTTGAGCATATGGAGATGAACCTTTTTGATATAGTCCGTTTTGTAATCTTATATATGTAATTATACACGTTCCCTCAAAAAGTCCTTGGACGTACATAAAAATCATCATTGACAGGCAACCTTTGTTTCATCTGTCAATAATGTTTTATAAAATTTTGTTCTGTTTATTGGTTCTGTATATGGGCAGAAAAAAAGGGAATGGTTCATATAAGCATTTACTAAAAATTCAATGATAAAAGTGCTTAAAATAAGATATTTGACATTTAACTTTGTAATCAGTGAAATTGAGATAAAGTTTTTCTAAAAAATATTTCCACCATGTTTTACATCAAAAGCGAGCCTTTATTGAGCATATAAAAGCTATAAATCAATTCCAAATCAAAATACTAACATTAGAGGAAAGACTTCGATGCCAGATTATGAGGGAGCAGGAAGACTCAGTAGCTGATATCGCCATTCATATTGATCGTCCAAGGTAAGAGATTGGCTTTCTAAACATGTCTCTTCTAAAAAAAGAGTCAAATTGCGGTATTAACCTTGCTGTTATAATTTTTTATCATTTTAATCTGTCTTTTAATAACTTCAAACCAACGATATACCACACTTTGAAACGGTACGAGACCAGAGGCCACAAAGATCGTGCTAGGACATGGAGGCCAAACGTTTACGACAAATGAGAGAAGCCATTTTACTTTCATCAAGACATAGAAAACTCCGTTTGAACTTTGTCAGAGGACATGCTGATTGGTTCTTAGGTTGATCAGTCCACTGTAATGCTCTAAAAGTCTAAATGTTATGTATTCCAAAGTGATGGGCGTCTCTATGTTCGCAGAAGTTCAGGTCATCAATCAAGAGATAACTATAACTCCAGCTGTAAATTTTGGGGTGGTAGTGTGATGGTGTTGGGAGCTATGAATTATACGGGCACTGGGTTTCTGTCGCATGTTGAAGGCCGACTTAATTTATACACAAGGATACATTCAAGATTCTTGAAAACTATACTATGCCTTCGGAGCATTTATTGGGGGTATGGTAACAATTTTATCTTCCAGGATGATAGAGCGACCTGCCATACCGCAAGACTTGATGTACACTGTAAGGAGGAGAGTGATTTCCAGTGTTTAGAATGGATGAAAATATGTGGCACATTGTAAAAATTGAACTCAAAAATAAGCATAGCCGTAATCTCCGTGAGCTGGAACAAAATGTGAAAGTTGTTTAGGATTCAGTTCACACTGAATTATGTGAAAGAATTGAAAGAAGCATGCAATGAAGGATTCAAGCTATAAGGGCCAGAGCAGAGAAGATACTTTCTTTCATAATTGACATCATGTTGATGTTCACTGTTTTCTAATTTTCTTGTGTTTGTGATTATCCAGAACTTAACAAATATTTTCCCAATTTGATTATCATTTAACTTTTGATTTATGTTTTACATGTTTATTTGTAAAAACAACATCAAAAATAGCATTTACAAGGACTTTTGGAGGAGAAATGTATAAAACGAGCATTTTGTTGACATTGCGATGCAAATATCGATGACTGTCTGTGTGTAAATTGAATAACCTGTATCACTACATGTACGAGGATTGATCAAAAAAATCTCGCCCCGATATATTTCAGGTACTCAGAGAACTCAACTTATGGTCCTATTTTTCAATATAATCGCCGTCTAGATCAATTCACTTTGCTCACCTGTTCTCCAATTAGTTTAACAATCCAAAATAGAACTCTCTATTTTGGTCCTCAAAGAACAAATGTACCGCCTCCATGACACATTCATTGCTTCGAAAACGTCTACCAAGAAGCTTTGTCAGTTTCGGAAACAGCTAGAAGTGAGAGGGGCCAAGTCCGAAGAAAATGAGGGATGGGTAAGAATTTCAAAGCCGCAGTCAGTTGCAGCTGCCATCGCTACTTGAAATGTGTGAACTGGCGCATTGTCGTACAGAAGCAGAACGCCTCGAGTCAGGTTGTCCCTCTTTTTACGCGCGATTTCTTCACGCAGACGTCTCAATTCGTCTGCGTAAACGTACCGTTTATGGTACGAACTTGCGCAAGATAATCATGATTATCCGCTGACTATCTCAAGAAAATGAAGCCATCATCTTCCCTGTTGATTGCACCCTCTTGAATTTCTTCGGAGGGAGTGAGCCAGGGTGCTTCCACTCTGTACTCTGTGTTTTGGATTCTGGATCTAAGTGATGGACCCATGTTTCATCCTGAGTTACGACCTGGAAGGTAAAATCAGGTTCATTCTCGTAGCGAGACAAAAGATATCTTGAAATGTCAAGCCTGGTCCGTTTCTGGTCGTCAGTCAATTGTCTGGGGACCCAGCTGGCGGAAACCTTTGACATGCCATAGACATCAGTTAGAATTGCCTGAACTGAACCAAACCTTATACACACCTCCCTAGCAATGCTTTGCGGGTCTCGCCTTTTGTCGCACATGACAAGATCGTGCAAGCTTCGGCCGTTTCATTGCTGGTGGCCTCTTTTGGCCGCCCAAGCCGCTGATCATCTCCAATGCTCTCCCTGCCCCTATAAAATTCAGCAGCCCATTTTTTCACAGTGCTATAGGAAGGGGACTCCTTCCAAAGTGTATCAATGAAGTCCTAATGGATTTCCTTGGGGGACATCCCAGAGGTACTAAATGACGGCTCTGATTTCAACTTTCTCCATTTGGTCTAAATGACACACCCCTGTACTGATCAAAGTGTGTTTTATGTTACTTAATCAGTGTAAAACAACGTGTTACTAGGTCAGTTATCTTCAATAAAATATCGGTATCGACGTATCGTGTGTAAATGTCAGTGTAATGGCTAGAAGTATATCGGGTCGAGAACTTTTTGATCAGACATCGTATGCATTTAACAAATATTAAAAGAATATTAAGTAATTCGTCCGGAAAAGAAGTGAAACTATAGAAAAGACCAGTAACGTTTATTAATGCATTCGAAATAATTTAATGAACTAGTTTGTTACTATGAATAGTATTTATAAAATACACTCATTGTGCCAACATTACACATATAGATTTTTTTCATTTTTACCATCGTGCTTTAAGAATGTTTTTAATGCTTCCGAGGGATTACTTTTTTCAGGTATTTATACATCACAACAGCAGGTGTTAAGTGCTGTGTGGCAGCCGAAAACGTTACCCCGTACTTTACTTTAGTGTTGTTATATTTTTTCTGGTCCTTCGGAATCATTGAGTCCAGCACTTTTTAGTGTTGAGAATTGAGTACCGCTAAAGTCTGTGCTAGGGGGAAGTGAGGGATGTTGCACTCTTTCATTATCCCTCATGTACAGACTCAATCCAACCGAGTGGGCAATTTTCATGTAATTTTCTTGTTTTAAGGGCTTCCAATGGATCACTTTTTTCAGATATTTAAGAACTACGCATGTCTTAAATAATGCTTTTGTAATCAAGATCACAAAGAGCGTATGATATTTTTACGTTCATTCATATGGGTCGACAAAACTCTAAGCATTGTCTCAATTATAGCTATAAATAATGCATACTACATTTTTTTGTATTTTATAATTTATTTCAGAAATTAAATGCTTTATGTGTTAGTTTATAAATTGTGCGTGTTCCTTTTCAAATATTTTACTGAAAGCTAGCAGTGTTATAGACATTGTCCACTTGTTTTCTTTCAAACGGATCAGAGTTGGTATGATTGTAAGGGCTTTCTTCAATGGTGTTCATACCAATTGCATGCTTGCCAAATTTAATCACGCAATTCATTGATGCCTCTGCCGTTGTGTTGTATGTATCATCAAATGCTCGCATTTCAGTTTTAGATTTATCATTTGTAAGATCGTAGATAGGAGTGTTTCCAGATTGAAGTTTATTATATATATTGTCTTGTTTCTTTTTTAATGCTTGTCTATCGTTACCAGCGATGTCATATGCTGCTTTTTTAGTGTTTCCATCTTGGTCAGGCATGTTGTAAGTGTTATCAGGTGAATCATAATTTCCTTTGAAAGATGCATCTATACATTCATCATCAACAAAATCGTATGAACTGTTTAATTGCGAATTACGGCTTCTAGTCTTTGTTTGCTTTTGATCAGCTACCTCAGCTGATTGTTTCCCACCAGTACAGCAAATAATTTTCTTCCTATAAAAATGTATCACAACAAAAAAGGAATGAAAATAATTAGACATTACTTATTGAATACTTCAGTAGACAATTGTAGTTAAGCTTTTATTAATTCAAAATATTCAAAATATTTTATTAAATCAAAATATACTGATATGTTACCTGGTATGTGAAGATAAAAAATCTTTACGACAATCTATAAAATTATATGTTATAATTCTTTATAACTCATTATACTAAAGCCTTATTAGAATTGATCACCTAAATATATTTCATAAATATGTCCAATTTATAAAAAAACTTTTATGTAAAAACTATGTATTACTAAAGTAATACTGTTTGAAATGCATTAAACACAAACTACATTAAGTTGTTTGCTTTTATTTATATTTTTGAAAAAAGTAATGACAAGGTTTCAGCAAGCTAAAAGTTTTTACAAGTAAAATGAAAACAATCGTGTTCTTATTTAGTATCAAATCAAAACTTGTGTAAGAAAATAAGGTTGAATTTTGTAAGCATGTGGATCTGCTCAAAAACTCTATCACATATCAGTTAGAAAGAGTTGTAGCTAATAACGTCCATGGTTTCAATGTATTGAACGGCATGTTTTAAATGTTGACAAAAAAATGTTTAAGATCAAATCCAAATATGCAGGAGGTTTTTTAAACTAAATTTTCTCTGATAAACCTTACCGTTTGACTAGAACCAGTAGGATCACTATGACAACAACAAGCAGTGTTGCTGAAACTGATACCCCTACAACAACAGTTAAATCAGTGTCTGAAAACAGATATATAAATGTCAGTATTAGAAATAAAGTGAATGATACAAGTAAAACAAGTAATAAATAAAAGAAAATATAATGCCAAAAAAACAAAATAAAACTGATACAGCAAATTAGCTTCCGAAAAAGGAAGATATCGAATATATGAATGTATCTGGATAAGTACAAGCGGTTGCCTCTTTTTATATATCAAAACTCTAATCAATTCATTCAAAATTATGCTAATTATAATGATTTTCTCAGTCTCTTTTTTAAATGGTTTACCGAATTCAGCAGCTCAATATTAAACACCAGAAATATGTTTCATTGCATTGATATGATTGACAAGATTACAGGGAAAACATTCCGATCATAAATCATACACTATTATGTAAAAATGATCCAATTAATTTAAGAAATTGCATTCGCAATTGCAAAGACATTAGCGTGCATATTACTTAAGAATGTAAAGACATAAGTGTATGATCTATCATTGCTGCTGTTGCTGTTTCAATGTATCAATTACTCTTAATTGATATTATGTTCGTATTGTTATTTTGCCATAAAAATGCAGTACTTTTAACAGAAAAAGAACCTTTTCGAAAGAGTAAAATGCATACGAATGTTATCCCGTAAGAGTTCATACTTTTAGAAACATATGTATGTTAATGGTGTTTGACAGACAAATACGATTTGGCTCTTATGGGAAATACTAACATCTAAGTTTGTTGATGAGTACATAAATATAGCACTCCAACAAGAAAATTCTAACAATTGTAAAATTTGTCTTATATCTTATACCATCGGATGATGAATCATAAGATGACTTTTTCATCACGCCAGTCGGCGTAACAGGTGTTTCCGGCGTTTTTGACATTGGAATTGATGAGTGTGCTTTAGTTCTTATCATCGCTGAAAGTGTTTTAAGTATTTACAAGCTTAACATGGTGTACAGTTAAAATCCTAGCATTAGTATTCCTTTTCATAAATAAGATCACAATAATTAGCCATATGTTTTACAAAATTATTTGTAGTTAATATAATAATGTGAAATATAAATGAAACGAATGATGAGATTAGAAAGAGACTGATATACATGTATAAAGTTTCAGTTATGTGACATTTTTAATATCAACATAGAGAGTCTTTAAACACTGAGAAAAAATAAATACATTTGCTATCTTTACTATGAGTATGTTTTGTATATAAATGGTTATTATCATTTTGGCTAGTTATGAACTCACAAATTTCCATTCTCACCGGTTCACCTTTGAAAATATATAAATGATATTTGAATCATGCTAATTAAATATTAATGTTATAAAAAGCAAATAAAATTCACGAAATTTTTATTCAATGTACATATAGACTGATGCTCGCGCAAGAATTAAGAATATATACCATTACCTTGTACACAGTGTCAGCAAATATTTGAAACAACACACTTGCTTTTCAGGGATTAAAAACGCAATCAATGAAATTGTATAAAACGGAAATTTTCCTTGTTATACTATAAAGAAGATTCATTACACAGGAATAAGATTAATATTCCATCAATCTACTCATTTAATTATGCTAGATACTATCAACATAATATTGTATTTATTTTTTTATTCATATAGTTTTTATAAGAATTGTATATTGAGACATGATAAAAGCAAAATCTTACCTTTGCAGAGAATGTATTTGCTGGCGTCATAATCTTTTGAAAAATGTAAAACGTATCCTAGGGAAACCTCATATTTCAAATACCCGTGATTTATATCAGACGAGTTTTTTCGGTATTCTAAAAAAAAAAAAATATCTCTTTTTAGGCTTCTTGATTGTCTAAATTATATGATGGTACTTATTTTATTTTACACGTTATTATACACGAATAGAATATATAAGAACATATAAGTAACTAATGGTGAAAATACTATATACATCAATAATTATTTCTATAGCAGTAAATCTTATCAGTTTAATTATTATGATACTTAATGGTGTTTATGAATGTCATTTTGAAAACATCAAGTACCAGTTTCATTGTAAATTATATCGCTCCAAACGATCCCTGTCCAGCCGTTTTTGGCCATGTTGTAAGTGACATTCACATTCCGTACGTCTTCATATCCAATCGGATAACCATGTCTTTGAAAGCACAGTGCCGCTGCATTCATCCAGCTTTTCTGTTTCATATTTATTTGTACTGATCGGTCTGAATCTTACAAAAGCAGGAAAGAAGAAATGTGAAATATTTGCTAGCTATATATATTATAGAAAACATTATTCATATTCCCACAATAACTCGATTGATTCGGCTTTGCAGCAACTGTGAGCATTATATATTGTAATATAAACGAGTTATCCCAAAACATATAACGAAATCTCATTAATTCGAATGAAAAAGTAAGAATTCTAAATGTGTATATTGTAGTAATAAAGATGCATTTGTGAAATTTAACATGGATAAACATTTATGTTTATTTATTATATTTATTTTCTTTGTACAGTTTTATACATTGAACGGCTTTCATATAAAGCATACTGCAGTAAAAACTCTGTAATTAGTAAACACTCACCAGATGTGCAAAGTGCCGGCATTTGTTCGGAACAATATTTCCATTCATACGTTTTGTTTCCTTTACTTTTGTCGATACCTATTTTGAGACAAGTTTTGTTGTCCTGTTTTGCAGCAGGAATATGTTTAGATTCTTCCGAAAATAATGATAAATATACTTAAATTTCAACGCCTCAATGTGATCAAAAAATAATTCCTCAGCAAATGTTTCATATGTTATAAATCAATATATATTCTAATTTGCTGTCCGTATAACTTTACTTAATATATGTAAATTATAATATCATATTATTTTTATCGCTATGTATTAACCATTTACTTCCGTAGAAATGTCTACTTTTTGTGTATTTTGGCACAAATTATGTAATCTAAATTTATTGTTAGTGTATGATGATAGCTTAAATTATTTGTGTCACTTGTCTAAACTTTTACAATTATAGATCTATAAAAATACATTTGTATATAAATAACATTTAAAACATGAATGGTATGTATGAAATATAAAAAATGTTGTATTTACCGTTGTGAGGTAGCATTCTGTACAGTGAAATGACCTTGTCTCCGCCACAAGCAGCGTTATAAAAAACAGAACATCCAGCATTGCAGTTTGGATTTCTGATACTACTTATAACTGGTTTGTCTGATATGCAGTAGCACTGTAAATAACAATGTGTCCCAGAGTTTACATATTAGAATGTGGTAGAAAATTCAGTACATAATAGATGCAATAATTTAATTAAAACAAAAAAGCTATTTCATGGGGAAGAGGGTTCGGACGATGATTATTCAGCTTGCATCCTGCAGGCAAAACAAAAAACAAAACAAAACTTCTTGTTGTATGACCCTTGTTATTGGCACTATAAGGAACTGCCAAACAGTCAACAAAGAACGCCGGTGTGCAAAATGTAATCAAAATATACCTACGAATTACTAGTTAAGGGCACTTTTTAGATATAAGAAGGGTTAATTTTCAGTTTAAGAATCTATAATAACATCCTTACGAAAAATATTTTCCTACTGATCAGTGTTTAGTAACAAATAATAACATTTAATTAACATTAAAATAATTGATTTTTCTCAAAATATTTGAAATATGTATACAAATGTTACACTACCTCATCACTTTATACACTTGTTTAGCCATTTTTCTCTTAGAGAGCCTAATTCAAATTCAAAAATAACCAAAATATGGGGATAATCAAAGTTTCCCTTAATTTTCAATGTACTTTTACCGAGCAAATTAATTGATTTTGCTCAAAATATTTGAAATATGTATACAAATGTTACACTACCTCATCACTTTATACACTTGTTTAGCCATTTTTCTTTTAGAGAGCCTAATTCAAATTCAAAAATAACCAAAATATGGGGATTATCAAAGTTTCCCTTAATTTTCTCAAAAGTATGTAGGTTCAATGTACTTTTATCGAGTATTTAATATTTCATTTGACTTGAAAATATCAGGTACCATATCTGTCAATAAATAAAGCATTATTTAGCCAATTAACACCTTTAATTATTATATAAATTGAATTAAACACTTTATTCTTTCCAAAATGGATCTGAGTGATCCATTAATTTAATAATGTTAAAAGAAAAAAGAACAAATTTTGCCCTCTCTGGGGAACCACGCCACTCAGTTAAAATTGATTACTATAGTAAGCCTATTGAATACTCTTCAAAGCGGGGGTATTTATTAGTTGGGTTCCACCTTAAGTTTAACATAATATATTTCAACCCGTCTGTTTTAAAAACTGGTTTATGGTTATTGTTTAGCCTATATTGCTGAGAACATTTTGATTTGTTTAAAATATAAAGTTAATATTTCTTTCTAAATCTTATTGTGATTAAAGGATGAAGCCAAATAGCTTACACTATAAAGACAGAGAATAGATTTACTTCATGTTAATGTATATAAATTCATAAGTGATTAAATATTTCAAAACCCTCAGTATAATAACAAAATCTAAACAGCTTTCATATATACTCATCAAAATTTACAAGATCTGTTAAAATATTTATTATTTAAAATTAACATGTCATATTTCCAATTTCCTACTTATTTCCTTATTAATAAAATATGCCACGGTAAAAAGAGCCATCATATTCCGTTGTCATAGTTACGGTATTAACATATTCAAAACATCTACAGTGGAAAAGACCTCTGTATCATCTGTTCTCTCAGCTAAAGCTTATAAGGTGAACGATCATGCTATACCTCTTTCCTCTGAATCCCGATAAAAGGCGTGTTGGAACAAGCAGAATAACATCGTCCAATATTCGGTGTACCGAGTTGAATTTTGGGTATTTGTAAGTCCTCCGAACTCATGCAACCTATATGTAACAACAACATAGGCATTCATATATCAGTTGTGACCGGCACATTTGAAATAGAGAAAACATGTTTTCTTGCATACTTCAGAAAAC
This sequence comes from Ruditapes philippinarum, assembly GCF_026571515.1. Lineage (NCBI taxonomy): Eukaryota > Metazoa > Mollusca > Bivalvia > Venerida > Veneridae > Ruditapes > Ruditapes philippinarum. The sequence goes on along the minus strand of NW_026867118.1, from coordinate 185,164 downwards.
AAACATTATATAAATAATAAAAATTTTACATTTGGTTATGAATAAAATTTCGGAGGCAATCCACTTTATCGTCCGATTCCCCATCAAGTTTAACATATTTTTTCTGAACAACTCGAAAGTCTAAGAAAATTATAAATATATGTTTGGGTCATGTTTTACAAAGCATAATACCACCTTTCCCGCATAGGTAAAATGTAGTTTCAGATTTTTAAGCTCCATAGAAAATTGTTTATTTTAACAATAAAAACGTAAAATTTACCAATATACTCAAACAAAGCAGTTTGTTGATAGTAACAAACCCAGACCTCTTTCTTTATAGAATGTCCATTCATATCAACTGTAAGCTTTTGGTTACCGTATTGTACAGCAGGTGTAGCTATCTCACAATTATTGCTCTTCTTTGTCAATGTAAATGTTGTATTCGAAACATAATAACACCATGACTCTAAAACAAACATGAAATTACTCAAAGGATATTTTTAATTCAATTGAATAACCTTATTCTGTTGGTGGTCCTCTGACAATTGTTTTAACAAATACTTGACATTTGTTAAGCGTCATTCAATTTGTCAACTTGTAAAAGAAGAGTCATGCGGGGGTTGCGTTCATTGAACGCCGCCTTTCCCTGTTGATTATGTTTATCATATATTATTTTAAGATATTTCATCATAAACTTAAATTGCAAAGACAATTTGCAGATTGATTCACGCGATAAAAGAAATTCCAACACGGTTCTTTCAAAATTATCAATAGCAATATCGACATGTTGACACAAAAGAAAAACTTTCCAAATTTGTAAACTGTACATTCCCCATCCCTTCCATTTTAGTTAAATATCATACCTATGGTTCATGTGTTATTTTATTACAGAAAATTTATGTAACCGGGATACCAACTTTAAACAGGTTTAAACAGAATAAATTCTTATGTCGGAAGCCATCCGGGTTATATGGGTTCAACTTAAACTAACTCTGTTATTAGAAATTAACGTTTCAAAGTCTTTATTAAAACATTATTTAAGTACCAATTATAATATATTTAATTTAAGTATCAATTATAAGTTATTTATATGACAAAACAACATACAACAAATAATAAAGAAGTTTACCTTGAAATATGATCTCTATAGTACAAAGAATGAGTATATCCAGTTTCATTCTCCACATGTATGCTTTTATTCTTCTATAAGAGTCTTTTCCGAAAATGAAATTATTCAAACTTGGTGCATACATAAGGAAATTTAATGGTAAGTACGTGTAGCTGTGCACGAACTATAGGATATACATGTATGTAGTATATGTCTTTAGTAACACTTATTGCTTAATTCACAAACTTAGCCGGACGTTAGTCATTTCCCGTCATTACACACTGATATACGGAAGACGATTTGTGTGCTCTCACTATAAGGGGGCATTTAGATTGACCCTTGTCCGTCTGTCCGTCCATCCGTTCTCATTTTGTGTCGCACGTAGCTCAAAAAGTATTTGACCTAGAGTCATGAACCATTACATGGATGTTGCCCAGCATGTGTAGTTGTGCACCAATGTGACTAAAGTTCAGATCTACTTATTTATTTCCTGTGCATCTAATGACGACCGAATATGGTTCGCCTTCTTTATAATTCGGATTTCCCGAGAAAGCTATTTTTAGCAATGCAATCAAATCGGTTTTGACAGATAGCCAGTAGACGAATTATCAAAATTCGGTTATCCGTGGAAATTTAACAAATTGTTGATTTTTGTTGAAAAAAAAATGTTTGAAGTAATTTTTAACAAATTAACTTGAAAAAATAGAGTCAATTTTTAATGAGCAAAGATTTTATTTTTGCCAGTTAACTTGATGACAACGCCATGTTTGTTCTTGAAATCGTGAAAATAACCTATTCAGTATTGTCTTTCCCAGGGTTAAAATTAGAAACTGCATCGCTTTCAAAATTATGAAAGCTCGCCGATGAATGGCTGTGTTAAAGGTTACCAGAAATGACTTTGTATTTGGTCACTGTTAGATCTAAAAGCGGAGCGTTATTTAAAGCTGATTTTAATTAGATTGAGATGTGCACCCGGGTATGTTCGTGTGGATTTATTTAGTTTTTGTAGAGTTAAGTATTTTGTCAGAGTTATTGCCCTTGACAAAGTAAAAATTTGCAAATTTCAATTTGCGTCGCATGTAGCTCAAAACTTATTCGACCTAGGGTCATGAAACTTTACAGGAATGTTGCTCAGTCTATGCACCTAGGGTTTAACTTGTGGATTTATTTTGTTTTGTCAAATGTTTTGCCCTTGACTTACTAAACGTTTGTAATCTCCAACTTGTGTCACACATAGCTCAAAAGTATTTTAACTAGGGTCATGAAACTCTACAGGAATTTTGTTGTGCACGTGGTGTTTCGCCTGTGGTTTTTATCACAAACCCGTGTCTTTTGTAAACCGTACTAGATATTCAAATCTGTTTTGATTATCATTTTGATTGATACATTAAAAAAATTTGACAATATTTAAAGAGATGCACATAACTTCGTTATGTTGCGCTTGTCGTTATCGTCAAACCACGTCATGTTTGATTATCTTTTCTTTGTATCTGGTTTAGTTAATTGTGTATGCTGTAAGAACGTATTAGTGTATTTTTTCAAAATTTTGATTGAATGACATATACTACTTTTCGTACAATTTGCCGTGAGACTTCCAATAGTAAATACAAATGTTTCCTCAGAAATGTAAAATTGTCATTACGGAACTTTATGCGATCTTTTAGGACAATCCTTGTACTTACATGTAGTATTTACATTAAAATATATTATATATTTATATAAGTGATGAACACTTTACTTTCAAGGTTGAGAAACAAAATATAATTCTTGACTTATTGATTTAACTTCTTTTACCCTTTACTTCCTTTATAAAAAAATATTAAACAAATTAAGCAATTCTACCGGAATAGACGTTTGATGTGTAATAGCATATTTCCTTTCATAATTAAATAAGCACAAACGTTAACTTTAACAATAAAACCTACAAAGTTTTTTGTATTATTAACCAAATGGTTAAGGGGGTGTTGTTTACAAAAGAAGTGTGGAAGGACGGATGTTCTCCTTCAGTTCCCATTATGGGCTTATTTCCTTGATCTCTGAAACCCAATAAGCAACATATTTTCACCTCATCAGCAAACTTTTACCCCCACAAGGCTGTACATAATGAACAAGGATATTCATCCCATAATATCCCTCAAGCCCGAACGGACAGACGTCGGGAGGCGAGTGTTGAAAATACCTCATCTTGAGCACGTTGCAGATTTGTATTTCTTAATTAGCACAATTGAATAGTCCATAGCTTTGTAAAGGAATTAGTAAATACATCTGTTGAATCTGTACGATCAATCTTAATTGATTATTATATTTACTATCCCGTTTTAAAAATAAGCCTATCACATAAAAGACAATAGACTCTATTTTTATTTTATGAGTTCCTCCTAAAAACATTTATTTGAGAATGTCAATACAGGTCATAGAAGATCAGAGAAAACCAAAACAAAATGGTCATTCATCATTTACAGCGTTCATTAGAGCACCTGCTCAAAACGTTTTTGCAATCAATGCCACACAGAGGTCATGCAGAATAAAGAATATTTTCTACGAACATTCCTCGATATACTAATAGTGTTAGAGCGGCTTCATAACCGTAGAAGGAATTTGCTTTACAAAAGATAAAATATATGTCAACATAACTTTCCGTAATGTCTTATAACAAATATAATAATGCATAACAATATACAGTTTGTACTATATTTCATCAATCTTCTGTATCAGCTTATAAATTGAATTGTGCGTGTTCCTGCCTTTCAACATTTTACTAAAAGCTAGCAGTGTTGTAGACATTGTCTACTTGTTTTTGTTCAAACGGATCAGAGTTAGTGTGATTGTAAGGGCTTTCTTCAATGGTATTCATACCAACTGCATGATTGCCGCCAAGTTTAAATCCAGAATTCGCTGATATATCTTTCGTTGTGTTGTATGTATCATCAGACGCTTGAATTCCAGTTTTAGATTTATCATTGGTGTGATCATATATGGGACTGCTTTCAGATTGCAGTTTATTATATATATTGTCGTGTTCCTGTTTTAATGTTTGTCTGTCGGTACCAGCGATGTCGTATGTTGTTACGTTTGTGTTTACTTCATCTGCTTCTTGTTCGGGCATGTTGTAAGTGCCATCACACAAATCAGATGTTGTTTTGATAGCTGTATCTATATATTCAGCATCAACAAGCTCGTAAGAATTGTTTACGTGTGAAATAGGATTTTTAGTCTTTGAATTTTTTTGATCAGCCACCTCAGTTAACTGCTTTCCTTCAGTACAACAACGTATTTTCTTCCTATAAAAATGTATCAGCAGAAAAGAAGAATAAATCACAAATGTAAAACCAATTAGAATTACTTTATTTAAATGCTAAAGCAGATAAATAAAATAAAGCATATTTCATAAATACATAAATATCAACACATACTTGTGAAAAAGATTTACTTCAATCCTGTTTTGGAAAAGAAACATTGATATTTTTGTAAACTTCACCAAGAAGTAAGTTACGTTGCACTATGAAAACATCTAAGGAGGCTTATAGTATCTAAATTCCTTTCAAATGAGGAAACATACCGTTTGACTAGGATCAGAATGATCACAATTATAACGACAACCAGGATAGCTGAAACTGATACGCCTACAATGACAGGTATGTCAGTATCTGAAAATAAACATGTATCGGTCTTTATTCATAGAGATTTAAGTTAATAATAACGCTAAAGATCGACGCTAGAAAGGCAAGTAATGCCTGTAAACCAAGAAATACTGCTAAAGAAAAAGATTCAGTAATACATGTAGAATGAATTTAGGTTTGTAAGTGTTTACACATTTACAATGGCTTCTTTCTTATACTCAACCACCACTTGATCAGCTCAAAATTTTACACACCCCATTTTTTTCTTTCTCTCTTTTGTATTGCTAATATTTGATTCTTGCTTATTAAAATATCAATCCAAGTCACTGAGAATGCTTTTACACACTCACATGAACCATTGTGAAAATGAAACAAAGGCACTAAATCGATTTTGATTTGTCCTTTACCTTTGGTTGATGAGTCATTGTGTGACTTTCTTATCTCGTCAGCCAACGAAACAGACGTGTGTATTTGGTGTGTTTGACCAAGATGTTGATGAAAGTCGTTCTGTTGTCGTTGCTGTAATCATTGTAAACACCAATAAGTTTAGACATGGTATATATCCGAACATCAGTATTAATACAGTCATATACTTGCACAAAATATTATATTAATGACAATGCCTATCACAGAACAATTGATATACTGTTAAATACCTGTTATAATATTTTCTTACTCTGTTAGATAGGTCGATCCCGTTAAATGAGGTTATAATGATTGCTTGAAATCAATAAGGTTATTTAATCTTCAAAATATATCAATTATTATAACTTTCTTAAATAATAATAACGGATAAATGCATAAATCATATACTGGTTATATGAGTATGTTTTGTAGGCGAAGAGTTATCATCACTTGTGATAGTTGTCAATTGTGTTGTTTCTTTTTCTACAGGCGTATCTGTGAAAAGATGTTGAACATTATTGGCTTAAAACGAAACTCAAGACTAGTACAATGAAAATTAAACGCAATCTAATGAAGCGCTCTAAACCACTGAGCCAAATGAACGATTTACTGACGCACTGATTACATGAAGGAAAGACTTTATTAGTTACAAAAACATTCCTGTCATATGAATAGATATCGTTTTGATAATTCAGACAAAAACACATTTGGGTTATATATACAAAACCAATCATGTTGTGAATACAAATACCATTGCGGTTGTTTATAATGAAACAATTTAGCTTGTTTTACTGTTTTATAACTGTTAATAAATATTACTTTTTCCGTAAGTTAGATTGATATCTATAAATGAGATTATAATAATTGCTTGAAATTAATAAGTTTCTTAAATTTCCTAAAATTATTATTGATTAATAATCAAATTTAAAATTAATTTCTCGGAACAGATATATGCATAAATCACACACAGGTTACATGCGTACGTTTTGTACTCGAAGTATCACGAGCGATAGTTGTCAATTTTGTTGTTTCTGTTCTCACGGATGTATCTGTGAAAAGACGTTAAACATATTTGACAAGAAACGGAACAAGAGACTGCAATAATAAAGTTTACATGCAAAGTTATACAATGCTTAAAACCACTGAACCAAAGAAACGTTTTATTGACGCACCGGTTACATGAAGAAAAGACTTAGTAGCCAAAAAATCATTTCTGTTTTATGAACAGAAATATATAGTTTTGATCGTTTATAGAAATACAATTCCGGTTGTTTATATAGTTAGCATCGCCAGTTGTCTTGATAATTAACTGAGCTAGGTGTACAGTAATACATAACAAAGCTCAAATCTTAACAAGTTCATTTTATCAATTGTTAAAAACTCAATTATTGTTATTTCCAATGATTCCTGTTGAGAGGAATTTCTCAAGTGATGCTCGTTAACGAATTTTAATGATTTTCAATAATAATGAAATATTAAATATGTGCTGTATATTATTCAAAAAGCATGCGACCAAAATTGCCGAATGAAAATGACATTTTTTCAAAAAAAAATATCCGCAGTTTATGATACAATGTGCATAATTTATAGCTCTGAATCCTTTTATGAAATGTGTCACTGTACGCTGATTTAGGTAAACCTCTGAGGCATTGATTGATGAGTTAACTGAGGGTCTGTCGGGGCTTGTGTCGACGACATGATAAGAACTTTTTGAGTCTTTTGGGGTTAGATCTTGAGAGTATGGCTGGTGTGGTAAAGGGGTAATTTTCTCAAACTACAAAATTGACTTCACAATCTTAGATGTATGCGATGGGGTGTTATCATGAAATAGACGAATATACCTAAATCTCGACATGGCGTAGTTTCTGACAATATTTCATGACCTTTTATAGCGTTAAATCTCGGTAATACCGACATGAAACACGTTTGCCTTCCCGGGAGAAGAATATTCAATAAATGACCTTCTTGGAACTCATGGTCCGTTGTGCCAGTCAGAATTTTTGTTCCCCATTCATACCTTATTACACACATTTACCTCCACCAAATCAGTAAAAATGTGCTTTACTGAATAACGGAGTTTTGTGCGAACCATTACTTAAGCTCTTATTTCTCCAATACATGTATTCTCAAACCGTTTCCAGACCATTTTATTTTTACAACAATAGTCATCGACTTACTCTATTAAAACTGCGATTTCTTGTAGTTTAAAACTGTTTTAAGCTGATGGCTCGTGTTAATAACGTTAGAAAGGTTTTGAATAGAGATGTTTAAGCATGTCAAAATCAACGAAATCGTGCATCCTCGTGATTATATATAATCGTACGTGTACAAAAATAAGTGTTTTTTTTTTTGTTACAAAGTATGTTTAAAGTGAGCAACAATCATCAAACTTGTAATTATCGCAAAATGACTGACAAAAAGATACGGTGATTTAAAAATTGAAACAACGAATGTCCGCTATTTGCTATTTAAGTAAGGAGACAAAAGGGTCTCTTGAATTGATAAATCGTAGATTCAATGATGATAAAAAGGACGTTTCGACCAATGAAAAATCGAGAAGTTTATTTGCACTATAATAAACTGCATTTACCGGCATGAAAGTGTTCGCTAAATTATTTGCAAGTTCTCTTTCGGTTTTATGTTTGTTTTGCTTTTGTTTTTGTTTTCATAATGAAAGATCGCATTACAATTGCATGATTAAAATTTGCCCTGTACATATTTTGTAATTGACCTAATCGAATAATACACTTATAAATATAAATAAAATAATCTTACCATTGCAGAGAATATATTTTCCTGTGTCTTCTTTTGAAAAATGTAAAACATATCCGTAAGGACTAACATATTTCAAATACCCATAACTGATGTCCAACAAAGTTTTCGAGTTTTCTAAATCTAAAATGAGTAAACAAAATCAAATTGCTGAATCGCATAATTTAGATTATATTTAATTTCTCTTTCAAGTAAAAGAAGTAACTACTGATAATAAACAGATAAAAAATCAACAAATGCGTTTTCTTAATTGGTCATTGGTGATTTACACATGAATGTATTCATGTATTAGTTATTTACGCATAAACGTATTAATAATATAAGAAAACCTTTAATTGCATGTATTTGATTTTGGGAGACTCTTTTATCCAGAAATCTAAACCAAAATGATTTAGAGCTTTTCAGTGTGGAATTCGGATTTTGAAACTTTTTTCTTGTTTTACGTAGTTGTTTACAAAAATCGTTCCAATCTTCTGAAAACATTATTTTATGGAAAAAAATACCATTATCGTTGAAAATTACATCGCTCCACACGATCCCTGCCCAGCCGTATTTGGCCACGAAAATCACATTCCGTACGTTTTCATATCCAATCGGATAACCATGTGTTTGAAAACACAGTGACGCTGCATTCCTCCAACTTTTTTTTTTATAACAAATTTTGACTGATTGGTTAAAATCTAAAAAAAACACATAAAGTTTTTTACAACATTACTATTTTAACAGTACATCTGACATTCAACATATCCGTACAATGCAGCAGTACATGTAAACAGGGTCAAAACATTTTATAATAGTGAACGTTTTTATCGTCGCTTTTCACTGGATAATCGTGATGGTTATTGGAGATGTTATCAGATACACTCCATGGGGCGTCCGTGGCCGAGTGGTTAAGGTCGTTGACTTCAAACCACTTGCCCCTCATCGCTGTTGGTTCGAATCCCAACAGGGACTTTGGATTCTTTCAGCTAGCTTACGGAACGTCGGTGGTTCTACTCAGGTGCCCGTTCGTGCCTGAAATAATGCACGGAAGGGCGCCTGAGGTCTTCGTCCACCAGTAAAGCTGGAACGCTGCGATATGACCTATACTGTGTCGATGTGACGTAAAACCCAAAACAAAAGATCCACTCCACAGTTGTCGGCTGCAACCGGACTAGAACACGATACTACTCAAAAGACAAAATAACATCGAGGAGAAAAAATCGGTAAAAGAACAGGTGGGAAATATCTTTTATGTTACATTACGCTACGGACAGTGGTTCATTCCGTTTTTTATCTTTTCATCTGTATAAATTGATAATTGTTTTCTGAATATCGTTTTACTATTTCTTGTTTCCATGCACAGTAAACACTTTATTGCTACAATAACACCAAGCACTGTTATATGGCTGTGTAAACCGTGTACTTGCTACTCCTTTAACTTGATTATTCCTTATAAGAACTTATTCGGAGACTGACAGAAATAGCCGCAATTGTTCGCAAATGCAATTCAACCTTTCAATTCCTTTTTTCTCGACATTTGAGCAATCAAGATGAAAAAGACCTCTCATTCTAATTTTTTAATGACGCAAACTTGTATTAACTATATACACGGTTGTTGATAATTTATAAAGTGAATTATTTTCGTTTCCCCTTAAATAAATTTATCTTGCTGTATTATAAATCCGTTATATAAAGATGTTTAGAAATTGCTGCGCCCGTGGTCATTTACGCAGGTTGGGTTAAAGCTTTACATACATGCTGTAATTTTCCCCTTATAACATGTCGCTCCTTTTGTAACCATTTACGTACATCAGATTGCCTTTTAAAGTTTATTAAGTTAAACGTTATTAAATGCTGAGATGATATTAAAATTGTGCAGTAAGTCATATATACCTGGAAAATATCATAGCTATAATATAAACAAAACTCACCAGACGTACAAAATACCCACATTTCGTCGGAACAAAGTCTCCATTGATATGTTTTATTTCCTGTTTGGTCGATATCTAATCTGAGACATCTTTTTTTGTACTCTTGTTTTTCAGGAATATGTCTAGAGTCTACCGATAAGGACATAAACATGAAGTTGAAGTTGCATGTATACATCTATATGAATGACAATCTAAATTTCAAAAATAAAACTTTTTTGTCAGTCTCTATTCAAGCCATCAGCAGAGATGTCAAATTGTTGACAGAACAACTTGTCCCTTGCCTTAGTGGGTTCGACTCCCTCCAGAGACTTATATTATTTCATGCGAGGAAGCTATCTTGTTTGCTTCCGGAAGGTCGATTGTGCTGCTTATGTGTCCACCAATCGGTACATCTCGGCTATTATTCATAATAACCCCGGAATTATTACGGATTGAAAGTAGTTTTACTACGTGGTTTTTATATGTAAACAAAAACAGAGGTGTAATAGTTGGTGATGTGTAGCGAATGTATATATATATTTGAAATCCAAAGGAAAATATAGTCTATTTCGGTAAAATTATGATTGAAAATATGTCTGACAATCACAATCATAATCAATTTAGAAAATGCCCACCGATGTACAATTGTATCTTAATCTGAATTAATGTCGACATGTATATATTTAATACTTTCCGTTTCTACAACCATTAGAATAAGTTTGTACATAATATACTGTTTACTTTCATACCTTTAAATTTCTTATTTTTGCTGGACTTTTACCCGATATATTGGAATAAATTTAACTCCTAGCAATAAATTACTATTGGTTTACATGTTAAGTTCCTTAGAGCATTGTCGGGTACCTGAAACGGTGCAGATTTTCCGTGATAGGGTGCTTCAATCCATGATGGAGGAAGGTATACAACAAGAATGCACGTGTCATTTTATTTCTATGTATTTAGACAAATCCGTTTTATATTGTAAAAGAAGAATAGTTGCATGTAATGTAACAATAAGATCAATAAGTTCACAATGTATGTTACATATGATATGACATATGATATATATGAACCTTCTTGTTGTTTACCTTCCTCGATCTTGGATGGAAGCACCGTATCACGGAAAATCTGCACCGTTTCAAGTACCCGACAGTGTAGCGTAGGTAAAACCGAAATACAGTATTCTTACTATTGTGTTTGAGGCTCTTATCCGAAGTTTGACGAATATGGTCGAAAGAATGCGATTGGTTGTCCGCTCGTAAGAGAGTCATGAAGGGGTACCTGATATCTTCCTCCATCACTTTTCCCGGATACAAAACATGACTAAACAGTCAATCAACAATAGACTTAAATTACTTTGCTTGTTAACTTTACTATATTTTACTAGATGAAAGCACACGCAGAATAGGTCATATGACGTCTTTCCATCTTAACTAGTGGTAGAAAACCCTCCGTGCATTATTTCAGTCACGAACGGGCACCTAAGTACAACCACAGATGTACCTTTAACTATCTTGATAGCTTCCTCTAAAGACCGTGGCGCAATACAATCCAAGAGCGGTGAAGGGCAAGTGGTTTGAAGTTCTAATTAAGTTAAAATGAATTTTGTTAAAGCATAAGGCAAAACGTAATCCTTTACGTACCGTTGTGAGATAACATTCTGTACACTGAAATGAAAGTGTGTCCTCCACAAGCAGCATTATACCTGTCAGTACACCAATAATTGCAGCCAAGTTGTCTTATGTTTTTCTTTGGTATGTCTGGTATGCAATAACACTGTAAACAAGCATTTGTAACAGAGTGACCTACGTCCCCTTTTTACATGCAGTACAAAATTGTGCTATTTCAAAAGAATGAGATATGGATCCGAACTTTCAGAGCAAACTCTTTATCAATGCTACTCTGCACATGCAACAATAAATTCATTAAAGATATAGAATGAAATAAATCCTGTGTATGTTTCAACAAATTTCGTTTGTATATATAGTTGTTATCACTATTTCAAAGCCATAAAATGTAACAAATAGAAAATCAAAACAGGGTTTGGTCTATTACAGGGTATGTTTCGTGTCGGGTCCGTAATTATTGTAAACATTTGTGCCGAGGTATTTTAAAATCTATTAATTACTGGGGGAAAAAAAGATTGACCTGACACAAAATATACCCTATATTAACTAACAATGTTAAGATGATCCCTAAGTATGACCTTGACCATGAAGGTAGGATTCCGGTTGTTATGCGTGACACGTCGTCCGATTATTGTGAACATTTGTGCCAAGTAATTTTAAAATCCCTTGGTCGATAAAACAATATTGATAGGACACAAAAATACCCTATTATAAACCATGTGCAGCTTTAATCTCTCCGTGTGCGCTTGACATTTGAGTTAGGGGTCCGGATGTTGCGCATGACACATCGTCTTATTATTGTTAACATTTGTGCTAAGTAATTTCAAAATCCCTTGCTCTATGAAAAAGTTATGAAACGGACACAAAATTTACCCTATAACAGACCATGTTAAGCTTTGACCTCTACATGCGACATTGACCTTGGAGGTAGTTGATTAGGCGAATGTCACATTGTCTCATTATTGTGAACATTTGTGCAAAGTATAATCAAAATCCCTTGATGGATGAAACAGTTATGGACCGGCCACGAAAATGTGACGGACAGACATACAGTTTGACAGACGGACGAACGTACAGACGGACGGTGTCAATTTCTAGACCCCCTTTATTCTACAAAATTTGGGAGGGCCAATGTTTTCTATAGATAACCATAAAACATTATTGTCAGATTTGCTAGTACATGTAGATATCAGAATAAAGTCTACAAACTTCAAATCAAATGTCATTTTAGCGGGAAGGAGTTGTATGATAGATTTTGATTCGTTTGAATCTACGTTAAAATATCTATCTAAGCCCCATTGAGATAAAACCCGATATCTTAAACAAACTACTTTCGGGCTTACTTTCTAGAACTTACTAGTACATGTGTCATCAACATGGTTATGTCCTCAGTGGGGCTAGAACAAAAAAATATCTGTTTTAACAAATTAACAACTAGGCAGTTGCTTCCCGTATGTGTTGGTCCCAGTGTCTTTCATTTCATGATAAAAACAGAAGTAAAGCAAGCTGTAGAGCTTTTAAATATACCCATGTAAAGTTACTACGGTGGTTCTACTAAGGTACCCGTTCGTGCCTGAAAGTATCTTCAGACAGGCCCCTGGGGTTTTCCTCCACCCGTAAAACAAAAATCATAGTTCATCTTCCTTGTTCTAAAAGGGTTCTTCAAGAGGCATACAATTTATGTCACATAATTTTAACATTGTGGTCTTTATATATTATAACCGTTGCTAATCTGCCGAAAAAAAGTTTATCTAGACACTATTCATAAAATATCCTAGTAACAGATATTTTATAAAGAAGAGTATTTTAACAGACATAGTTTTTGATAAGCCGACTATTGATACTCATTTACAGCTAGTTAAACCAAGGAACCTTCTAGTATTCACATATCAAAGCACCATAGTCATGTTATGTACATTCTAAAAGCATATACAAAACATTAGAGATAACACAATAAAGCAGACCACTGCCCTCTTTACTTTCAGAAGGCATTTGAAATAAACACATTCACAAAAGATAAAAACGTTTAAAACTCGGGGTCAGCTGTCAAGACCCGACCAATGGCTTTAGGCACATTTGTCTATATTATCATAAAATAGTCTCCCCTTGATCATAAAAAATGACCTCGAGTGTAAAATTGTTGAAATATGCTAAAGTGTCATACAGCTTTGATTCATACTTTGACAGAAGAACACTATGACCAAACCGATATATTGAATTATTCAAATATGCCCTTAAGCTTTAAATGACCTTGACCATCAAGGCCAAATTATTTAATCTAGTTTAAATTGACATGACTGTAATTCATTTACGAATAAAATATAAACTATATACGCCATATTTGACACAATAGATGTATTGTATAAATCAAACAGGGCCTTGACCTTAAAATGATCTTGATCACGAAGGTGAAAATATTTTTCTTAATGCAAATGTTTGCAAATGTTATAGAAATCAAAATATGTTTTTATAGATTGAATTTATACTTGGGCAAAACAAAGCTTATTGTTGAAATTAAAACTGAACATGTTGTTTAATTCAAGTTTAACCTTAAAACTAAACTGACCTTGACCGACTTGTTCAAATGTTTATATCATAACTTTAATAGTAATTATATGGATAGGTTTGATTCATATTTTGACAAAACAACGCTTATAACAATACCACTATGATGAATAATTTAGGTATAACCTTAATGTGTAAATGACATTGACTGTCAATGTCAAGTATGAAATTTTAATTGTAATTATACTTTTTTGCAAACCAAATGATGTTGTCTTGAAGAATTCTTTGCTACAATATTTTTCCTCCGATGTTTTGAATTTAGAAAGGCGGTGGCTCTTGTTAACATTCATACTTGTAAAACTAATGTCTTAATGCTGTAGAAAAATTCTAAATTGAATGAAGATTATCGTTAAAACAATGCTCTACCTTACTCTTCTGTATCCCGATAAAAGGCGAGTGGGAACAAGCAGAGTAGCACCGTCCGATATTCCGTTCACCGAGTTGTATTTTAGGTATTTGTATATCTAAGTCATCTGAACTCATGCACCCTAGATAAAAACAACATGATAATTATTCATTTCTAAGCTATTAAATTAGAATATCTTACATATATATTACATATATGACCGGCTATTTTTCTAATGCGTTTCAGCATTGTATGATGACTTTACACGCGTTCACGTAGCCGTTGAACGGCTGACGTCATCTTACTTTCGTGCGACATTTTCCCACCGTTCTTTGAAAACAGTCTAAAACTGCTTGGTTTTCTTATGTACTAGTCGTCAATAACAATTTGCGTTATTATAATTTCATTATACAGATTGCCGATAGACGGGACAATGTATGGCTTTGTTGGCATAAATACCTGACATTGAAGGGAAAATTATGAATATACATTGCTATCAAAATCAAAAGACCCATATTTTCATAAGAACCCATGACGTTAAAAAAGTATAATTTCATATCGAATATTGCTTAGAATTATACATTGTACATAGATATTTGTTATTTCAAACAAAATTACTTGAATTTACCTATGTACTCAAACAAGGCAGTTTGTTGATAGTAACCGACCCAGACTTCTTGTTCTATAGCTTGTCCATTCATATCAACGGTAAGGTCTTTCTGGCCATATTGTATGGTTGGTGTTGCTATCTCGCATCCATCTCTATTCCTTGACCATTGCAGTGTTGATTTTGAAACAAAGAAGGACCATGAAGCTGAAATGGCATGGAAATACAATTGTCTTAACTGCAGTGGCTTTTTACGTACAGATACATGACGTGTATTATGCTTTAGATATTTTCTGTGTATCAATGTTTGACATTTTTATCGGGTTTTACATCGCATTTGAGGTCATATATGGTGACTTTACAGCTTTACTGGTAGAGGAAGACCTCGGTGCCCTTTTGTGCATTATTTGAGACACAAACGAGCACCTGAGTAGGACAACCTTACTGGATAGCTTGGTCACATAAAAGAATCCACATACACTGGCGAGTTGGGAAGAACAGCATTAAGACCAACGACCTTACTCACTTGGTCACGAACGACCCATTGTAAAAGGAAGTTTTATATTAAAACTGACTTGTCATCTTATAAAGAAAGTCATTGTTGGAGACATTCAAACATAAAAATTAAGACGCAAAGGAAAAAACATAAATCACATGCACCCACGTGTTCGAATGAAGTTCAAAGTTCTTTAAAAGAAAAAAACAAACGTTGATATGGATATGTTGATGTAAAAAAACTTTATTCGTTAATCCCTCACCCATTTTTATAATCATATTTAAGCATAAAAAATTCAGTATTACGTCGTAAAAGTCCTATGTCTTTACTAAGTCCGAATATACAATCATAGCTTGTTCTTGAAGCCATATAGTTTATCAATATTTCGATGATTAAACATTATATTTTGTTAACTTATGTATGATAAAACTAAAACTAAAACTATGATAATTCTAATTCTTAAACGAAAAAATAGACGAAGGAAAAACAAATGAACATATTTACCTTGAAATACGGTGACCAGGACAGATAAAAAGAATAAATCCATTTTCATGCTTCACATTTCATATTCACTTCCTTCTAAAACGTCTTCGCCGTAAATGTTACACTTTGAACATAGGAAATTTTATTAAGTTTGACTAAGTGTAGTCGCAGTTATTGGCGGATGCACTTGAATGATGATATTTATCTACAATAATTATAGTTAAATCTTAATTACCGCAAAATGTAGACGAAATTCGTAAGGCTCGACAAATTACTATTAATGTCGACATAAATCGCCCAACTTTCGTGATTATCCGTGGTTCTGAATGAATGCGATAGTTTCTTCAATATATACATGACATAAAAAACATAAAAATTAAGATAAAAAAAAATGAAAATACAATTTTACATTCATGTTTGTTTGTTTGTACATTTGTTGTTGGGTACTTTTTGGGGGTTGTTGTTGTTGTTATTTTTCTTTCTTTTTTTTCTTTTTTTTTTTTTTTTTTTGCGGGGGGGGTGCAAAAATACATTATACAATGTAAATTGAATTATTGCTCATTTTGACACATCACTTTCTTTCGACAAGGAAGTAAGTGTAAAATATAAAAGTTCAGCAAAGTTGTTAAATGAATACATGAAATGTTGTATTGTGTTTCACAATCTCAAGTGCTTTCTTCATTAATTTATATAAATTGACAATAGACGCGCAAACGGAAACTAGCTTGTTAAGTGCGTTCGTATGAAATTTTGTTTCGACCGTGGGCGGGCTAGGTGTTTCATTTGGAGTTTTTGTTAACAATTTAAGAGAGTTTTCTTATTCGTGAAATTCTTATTCTTAACGTTAACTTGTATTTTTACACAGAGCAAGTTTATTTATAAGTGATCATATTGACCGAAACTGATTTATCTTCGGCGGATTTTCCTAAT
This sequence comes from Ruditapes philippinarum, assembly GCF_026571515.1. Lineage (NCBI taxonomy): Eukaryota > Metazoa > Mollusca > Bivalvia > Venerida > Veneridae > Ruditapes > Ruditapes philippinarum. Next base: position 168,333 of record NW_026867118.1, on the reverse strand, counting down.
TTGTTTCCGCGCACTCGAACTATCGAAATGTTTATAAAATATTAAAGATCCTGAGTGTATGTTGTAATTAAGGATGTAACAACACTTAAGTGAAATTTTATATATGTATAATTATGGGACAGCAATGATGGAGTAAACTTTTCAAACCTGCAATACTTACCAGAGGCAATTTCAACAGTAAAATTGACAAATAGATATAATACAATACCACAAAATGACAATGATCAGATTAGAATTAAGACACTGACCACAATACAGTACGAACCTATTTCTGCAGTTAAAGGCCAAAGAAAGTTAAATGTATGTTGCATTAACCCAAGATCAGTTAAAAATAAAACTCTGGCCATTTGTGATTTTATACTTTCCTACAAATTCGATTTGGTTGCAATCACCGAATCATGGCTTGGAACTTCAGTTGACAAAGTATGTCTGAATGAACTTTTGCCAGAGGGGTATCAGATAAAACATGCCCCGCGCCCTGGTGGGAGAGGTTATGGTGGTGTCGCCGTGATTTATAAGTCAAATATAAATGTTAAGGTTCTAGCATCAACTCATGATAGTGAGTACTCAACATTTGAACATTTGGATTGCAAGATAACAATCAAAAATTATTCAATGAGGTTAGCTGTTGTTTACCGACCACCCCCATCTAAAGGAAATGAATTAAAAACTAGTGTATTTCTAGAAGAATGGGCAAAATTCCTAGCACAATTTGCTGTGACTGATAAGAACATTATAATAACAGGAGATCTGAACTTCCACCTGGATATCCCCACTCAACCTGACACAATCAAATTCACAAGCATTCTACAATCATGTGGAATGGTACAACATGTTCGAGAACCAACCCATGTGCTTGGACATACACTTGATGTTGTCATTACTAGGGACACTGACATCTTAATTTCGAACATTAAGGTTGTTGATCCAGGTTTATCAGACAACAAATCTGGAAAAGTGACAAAAGATCATTATGCAATTATATTCAATACCATTGCTGAAAAACCTCCGCCTATCCGAAAGTCAGTGACGTATAGAAAACTCAACTCAATTGATATAGATTCCTTTAAGAGTGATATTGAATCATCAACACTCTTACATCTTGAACACACCGATCTCGAACAACTTGTAGGAGAATATACGAATGTTCTTTCCACCTTGCTCGAAAAGCACGCTCCAATTCAAACTAAAACAATAGTGTTACGACCTTCTTGTGCTTGGTATACCCAGGAGCTACATGACGCAAAACATATGCGGCGCAAGTTAGAAAGAAATTGGCAATCATCTAAATTGACTATAGACCACGAAATATATAGAAATCAATGTGCAAAAGTAAATAAAATGTTGGTTGAGGCTAAAGTAAAACATTATTCTGATAAGGTAACATCCTGTGGTCGAGATCAAAAACAATTGTTTCAAATTACCAATAACCTAATGAATGGTCCAACTGAGACATCTTTACCCACAAACATAGAAACTGATAAATTGCCACAAGAGTTCAGTGATTTCTTTGTTGAGAAAATAGAGACCATCAGGGATGAAATAAAATCAAAATTAGTTCTAAACCCAGGTGACGTGGAAACGGAACAGATGGGCGTTGAAAATAGTCTGACTCGCTTTGAGAAAGCATCAAAAGAAGAAATTAAGAAAATAATAAATAGTTCTTCAAATAAATCATGTGAACTGGATCCTATACCAACATGGCTATTAAAATCGTGCCTTGATGAACTTTTACCATTTCTTTCTAACATTATCAACATCTCTCTCAGTACAGGAAATGTTCCCGCAGAGTTTAAAAGGTCTTATGTTAAACCCCTTCTGAAAAAACCAACATTGGATCAAAACATTTTAAAAAACTATCGACCTGTTTCAAATTTATCGTTTGTATCGAAAACACTTGAAAGAGTAGTAAGCTCTCGCATTGATGAACATGTGACAACAAATCAATTTCAAGAAAAGTATCAGTCAGCCTATCGCAAGTTCCATTCGACAGAGACTGCACTTATCAAAGTCCAAAATGATGTACTAAAATCCCTTGACCATGGAAATGTGACAATCTTAGTTATGCTAGATCTATCAGCAGCTTTCGACACAATAGATCACAAAACCTTAGTACAGAGACTTGAAAATGTTTTCGGAATTGCTGAAAAACCACTGGAGTGGATAACATCATACCTTAAAGATAGAAAACAGACAGTATACATTAACGGTGTGCTGTCAAAGCCGGTCACACTTAATTTTAGTGTTCCACAGGGGTCCGTTTTAGGGCCAAAATTCTATACTATGTACACTAAACCACTTGGTGCCATTTGCAAAGATCACGGACTGCAATACCATCTCTACGCCGATGACTCACAGCTGTATCTATCTTTCAAACCATTAGATGACATTTCTAAGGAAGAAACATTACAACGCATTCAAGCGTGTCTCCGAGACATAATATCATGGATGAATGAAAACATGCTTAAACTAAATACTGATAAAACAGAAGTCATCATGTTCTCATCTCCGTATAACTCCAAACACATTGAAGATCTATCGATAACCGTGGGTGACTCTAAAATAAACAAATCGGTCAATGTTAGAAATTTAGGTGCCATCTTTGATTCAAACATGAACATGGAAGATCACATCAATTCGGTATGCAGATCATGTTATGATCAGCTTAGACAAATAGGAAGAATTCGAAAATATCTGACAATTGATGCATCTAAACAACTTGTCACTTCATTGGTCATTTCGCGCCTAGATTACTGCAATGCATTATTGTATGGAGTACCTCAAACATTAATAAACAAACTGCAGATTGTTCAAAATACAGCTGCCCGCATCATCTCCAGAACTTCACGGTACGATCATATTACACCTGTACTTAAAGAATTACATTGGCTTCCGGTGCAATACAGAATCCAGTTTAAAATTTTAACACATACCTACAAAGCTTTAAATGGAAAATCGCCGGAATATATGGAAGAAATGTTATGTGTTTACAAACCACGAAGGAATCTACGATCTCAGAACAAAGCACTTACTTTAGTGGTACCAACGAGTAAAACTGTAACCTTTGGCGACCGACGATTTGAATATGCAGCTCCGAAACTGTGGAACGATCTGCCGTCTGGTGTGAGAGACTCGAGCTCATTGTGTTCTTTTAAACGTGCACTTAAAACACACTATTTCAAACAAGCCTATATTTTATCGTGAATAATCTGAGACAGTGATTTTAGAAAACTGTGTGACTACTGTGTGATATCAACCATAATTTTACAATTTGTTTTAATTCTGCTAATATTTTTAACACAGTTACAAATAATTAAGGTGTTGATTATAAAATACATTATTTCTAATTTGGTGTTTTAGAAATTTTGCTAGAATATTTTATCGTATGTTGTCGATATTCAATTATTTTAATTCTAAACGACTAAGTTAATACCACATTTTAATTGATTGTTTCATATTCTTGTTCTTAGTATGTCGTAGATTTATTATGTAAATGCTGTTATAGTATTTTAAATTGTATTGCTGTAATTAGTTATTAGTTTTTATATCATTGTAAAACGGTAAATACCACATTTTAATTGATTGTCTCATATTCTTGTTCTTATTATGTCGTAGATTTATTATGTGAATGCTGTTTTAGTTTTTAAATTGTACTGCTGTAATTAGTTATTAGTTTATATCATTGTAAAGCGCCTTTGAACATGTATATGAAAAGGGCGCTATATAAGTTTGGTAAATAATAATAATAATAATAATAATAATTATTCTTCTAAAACAATTCCAAATCCAAACATCCAAGAATATGTTATGTATTGCAAATGTTTATTCGCATTATAAGTAATCATTAAAGTCTATGCATTCATTTTTTATTTAGACCTTTTCGAAAATAGATTTCTTATTACCTCCCTTTATTTACATGAATTGTGAATTCGGTAATATCTTTGCAAAAAATGCTTTTTTGAACTGACAATATTGATAGATTTTCATTTGAGCATCAGATTTGTGATAAAAAAAACTTAAAAAATTGAGTAACAGGATTTTTAATGCTGGTTAACATTAACTTATTAATGTGACTCGATGTAGACATTTGTTTCAAAAACTATGTAATTAGTTTCACATATTGTTTTTTCCAATATGCAGCCAACTTTTTAGATAACCATTAGAAGTATCCAACAACATAATATTGTGTGCATTGCAGATAGTCTGTCATACAAGGTGGTAAAATTTTATTATAAAAGGAAATTATTTATAGTCAAGGCCAGATGCCAGCCCTCATTTTCAATGAAATTACAAATCTTGAGATGGGAGGGTCCGTCGGGAGCAACGAAAACAACAAAATTACACGGTTTTATTGAGGGCAATGTCTTTCACGTCTGGAACAGAAAAATATGTAAAATAAACGCACTAAAGTGAAGTACGGGGCAACTTTTAACCGCTACCACACGGCACTTAGTATTAAAATCTGTAAAAGAATGACGTTTGATCATACTGACACATGCTAGTATATAATCATATTGATGTGTCGTACTTCAAAAGTCCTTATGTTTAACTCTGCGAACAAAAAAGTCAATGACTATTTTGATATCTTATAGGTTAGTTTAACTAGACAAGCATGAGAATGAGATTTCAAATTTACATTTTTTTTTCCTTATTGATATGAAAGCACTTCTGATAAATCAACTTGCTTAAAAAAAACTTGAAACAAAAGCCACCGCAAGCGGAACCACGATCAACTTTTGATACTCCAAAAAACAAATTCTGCGTATATATGTAACATTTTGCACATGGAAGGAAATTGAAACTACTTGTAGTAATGTTAACTATAATGAGATGATGTGCAGAGCGCAGGTCTGACATTCCTCAGGTCATAGGCAAGGTCACACTTTGTATTTCGTATCAAGTCCGCTCTGTATCTTTTGAACGGATAGAAAAAAATTAAAACATTTTGGCACAAATATTACTTCTAATGAGACGGTGTGCAGAACACGGGTTTGGGTCCCCCCCCCCCCCGAGATCAAAATTGGCCCCGCCCGTTAGATTACTTGATTTATATAGACTATGGCCTATTAATTGAGTAACAGGCAGGGTTTCGTAATGGTTATGGAACTACGGATCATATTTTTTCCTTAAAAATGTTGATTGATATTTACTTATCGAAGAAAAAGAGATTGTATTGCTCTTTTATTGATTACAAGAAAGCATTTGATAGTATAAACCGTACTGCTCTCTGGAGGAAATTGTTAGCACATAATATTGATGGGAAAATACTTAAAGTTATTCATAATATCTATGACAAAGCTAAGTATTGTGTTAAAGTGAATAATTCATTGTCAGATACAATTGTAAGCTGTTTAGGTGTCCGTCAGGGAGAAAATCTTTCTCCAATTTTGTTTTCAATTTTCCTTAATGATTTGGTTTCTTATATGTCTACATATTGTGAAGGGTTGCAGTTTTTATCAGACCAGATAAATGAACAGTTAAGTAATGATGAAGTTGATGTATTCTTGAAGTTGCACTTATTACTCTATGCTGATGATACAGTTGTTTTCGCGGAAAGTCAAACTGGCCTTCAAACAGCACTAAACTGCATGCTTGATTATTGTAAATTATGGCATTTGACTGTTAATACCGATAAGACAAAAGTTGTTGTATTTTCTCGTGGTAAATTAAGAAATAAGCCTGTATTTTATTTCAATAATGCACCTCTAGAAGCTGTAGATGATTTTAGTTATTTAGGTGTGATATTCAACTTTAATGGTAAATTTAATAAAACAAAAAAGCACTTGACAGATCAAGCGAGGAAGGCTATGTTTAGTATTTTAACTAAAATTAAGAAATTGTGTTTGCCAATTGATATTCAGTTACAGTTGTTTGATAGTATGGTTAAGCCAATATTATTGTATGGGTCGGAGGTGTGGGGATCTGAAAATAATTCTATTATTTCTCAGTTTCAATTGAAAATTTTATAAATATATACTTAAACTTAAGATGTCAACTCCTTCGGTTATGGTCTTGGGAGAACTAGGTGCATTTCCTATTGAAAATGATATTACTTGCAGAATGTTAAATTTTTGGAGTAAATTAGTTAATGGTAAAAATGATAAAATATGTGCTTCTTTGTACCGCACTATGTATAATCTTCATGAAAAGGGTATTTTACATTGTCAGTGGATCGAGAAAGTAAAATCTACTTTGAATAATCTTGGTTGTTCTGATTTTTGGATAACTCAGAATGTTGCAAATTTTAATAATTTTAAATATGTAATAAAATCACGATTACGTGATCAGTTTTTACAAGTATGGAATAGTGATGTTTTTGATTCTGCTAAGTGTTTAAACTATAGAATATATAAAACTCAATTTAAACTAGAACATTATTTACTATGTTTACCAAGAAATTTAGCAATTGCTCTCTGTAAATTTAGATGTCTCAATTCTAATATTCCTATAGAGAAAGGTCGCTATTTTGGTATTGAAAGAGAAAATAGAACATGCTCACTTTGTAATCAGCAAGAAATAGGTGATGAATTTCATTATATTTTTAAATGTACTTATTTTAATCATGAAAGACACAGGTATATCAGTAACTATTATTCAAGGTTTCCTAGTATTTTAAATTTTCAGGCTCTTATGTGTAGCGACAACAGAAATACTTTATTTAATCTAGCCATTTTTGTCAAAGCTATAATGCTGAAATTTCAATAAGTCATCTTCCTTATTTACTTATTTACTTCATGCCATGTTTGTATTATTATTTTTTGTTTTGTTGATTGTTCACTCTTATGCCCTTAAGGGCCATGAGTTTTGTTTATAAATAAATAAATAAGGAAAACACATTTAAGTTTCATTGTGTGCAACTAAAATGTCTAGAGCTCAGATATTAAGCATGTAGCATTGCTTTATTTACCTTTATAAAACTGATATGAATCATGCCCCTTGGTTCAATATTAGCCCCACCCCAGGGGTCACTTAATTTATATATAATATATCTATTGACTTATATAGGAAACACACATACCGTATAAGACTTACTGTGTGAAACAACGATGCCTCGAGCTTAGATTTTTCGGCATATAACATCACCTTTGTGGATCACAACATAACTGGTATTAATCATGCCCCTTAATTGGTCCCTTGGCCGGGGGTCACTTAATTAGTTAATAAAGTTGGTATACATTGCATTTATGCCTCTACAAAACTGGTTATAATCATGCCCTTTGTATTAATATTGGCCCTGCCCCTGGACTTATAGTAAATTCACTCATAATTTATTTGCATATTATGTGGAAAGTGTTTATATTTAGATTGTAAATATCTGTATGTTTCTTATACTTTATAAATTTTCATAATTTAGCTAGAATAAGTCCAATGATCACAAAAACAAGAAATACAAATTTGGACTTGCTTTAATAGGGAGATAAATAGAGGATATTGAATGAGTGAAAGTTTAATACTAAATTTATTGAACAAGTTGAATAAAATCATTATGCAAGCCTCTGTATCTCTGTACTGAGGCCGTCCTTAAAAAAATGTTTGTTTGCAGTTACCCGACCCAGAATTTTCAAGGTGGGTAGGTAGGTCGATTTTTTTTTTTTATTATTGAACTGTACTCCCAAACATGGAATTTCAAAATGCTGGACAATATATGCTTTGATAATCTGGTAATAATTAATAAATTGATAACTGAATTCTAATTTAATAAGAACTACATTTTATTTCTTCTATTAACCTTAAAGCACAAGGCATAATTTTCTGATTCAAAAAAAAATAATTTTTTATCCAGACCAAGAAAAAAAATTTGAGTGGGGGCAAATTTTGTGAGTCGGTCGCGTTACTGCAAACAAACATTTTTTTAAGGATGGCCTGATAAGGGAAGATCACTGCGTAGGAGATTGATACACATTAAGACTTGCTTTGAGAAAGGGAGATAACTAGAAATACAAATTTGAAGTTACATTTGCAAAGGGAAATAACTAGACATACACATTTGGACTAGCGTGCATCATTTGTGGCTTCAAGACATATAAAGTGAGAAGCCACTAACTATAACCATGGAATACGTAATGAAATTTCATTTAATTCTTATTGTATAATCAATACAAAATACAATACATGTAGTTTAAATCTTGCTTCATTGAGATTTTCAAACTTTGTCATTTCAAGACATGGCTCATTAGGGAGCACCTGACTAGAGAACAAACAAATCAACAAATAGAAAGTAAAATATGACCATACAGAAAGTTACAATAGCTTGAATAGGCATGCAATCAATTTACTTTAACAACTGTAAATTGTTATTATTGTTTTTATTAATTAAATAATATTTAAATGCATTTTAAAACTCATGTACTAAAATATGTACATGTTATAACAAAAAGACTCAAAATGGAGCCGTGCATGAATGGAACTTAAGAAAACAGTTTTCATACTTTTTTTATAAGCAATAAGTTGTATGTTGGATTTTGTTCTTTGAACCACTGATGAGTTTGTTATTTTTGGTGTTGTTTTACTAAAAACAACAATATAAATGTTATATAAGAATATGCAGGTGACATGGATGCACCTTTGTGCACACCTTCAGGAACGAGTAACAGTCTGCATCTGACCACCACAGCTAGTTTATGACAAGCTTGTTCACAAAACAGAGTTAAATGTTCCAAGAGGAATTGAAACTCCTGCCAATGAGTTTACTTGTTATCATATTAATCTTCTTTTTCCTCCTTAAATACCTTTCAATCATTTTCATTTCTTGCTCATGTAACTAAAGGATCATTCTTTTATTGGCAAGGTAATGGACAGAGTCTCTGATTTTTTGATAAATTTTGCTGCAGCTTCGGAGTAGACTATATGGCAGGGGAGTGGAAGTTTTAGCTCGTACTCTCCTTCTACAAGTAGGTATACATCATCCTGAAAAAGAATAAATAAAAAAATAAAGAAAAATTATAAATATATACACACAAAAATCTGCATATATTTTGAAATGTTCCCTAAAGATGACAAAGTAACGGTTTATATTGTTCAGATTGGAAGATGGACAAGTCCAGTCAAGATATTCAGCATGATATAGTGTTATTCAGTGATTAAGGTGATAATAACTTATTACCACTATCACTTTAGGGTCAGACCAGCTTACACGTGATCTATGCAGTTTGATTGCTGAATGCTGGATCTCAGTGCTTTATATTGAAATCCATTAATATACTTATGAGCTGGGCTGCATTTCATAGAAAATCCTATGTGTATCCTAAGTCTTAGGATATAAAACCAACTTCAGGACTAACTTAAGACCTTTTCATTATCAGTCAAATACTCAACACAATAAATAAATGCATTCTCCTTAGAAAGTTTAGAAATACAATGACAGACCCTTTTATTCGTAATGTGTAGCTTTACTGCCCATTAGCATTGCTATTCAGAGAGTCATAACATAGGAGTCAAAATTTAGGACATTTTCTTTGAAACGCAAAATTGTCTCCGTTTTGGTCTTATGCCCGATTTTAGACTTAGGACAAGTCATCTACTGGTCCAAATTCAAAGCTGGAGGATTTCACATTACAAGTTTAGAAGGTTTAGCACTATAATACTATACCTGTGATATATCCAGTTCACACTGTGACACAGACTTCACACCAGGCAAATAAACTTTCAACACTAATTTTTTGCATGTCTTTGAGTCAGTCTGAACAATGTTCAAATCAAAACCTGGTTCCGGTAATGTAACTGCTGTAGAAGATACTTCCTCTATTAGGCCTTTTTTCACAGGTTTAGTATTCAGAGTTATCCCTGAAATATCTTCTGTTTCCTTGTTGAACTCATTTGGCAATTCAACAGTTGGAGGAGCAAAATGTTTGAGAACATTTTCCACATTGTCTTCCTGATTCTTATTCTTGCTATTAAAAGACAGTAGTAAACTTTCTTGAAGTTGTTTAACATTACCCATATGTGCTTGCTCAAGTATTTTATAGTTTCGTTTCAGAACAATATGTGGGTTTTGTTTCTCTATAAAGTCCATGGCTATTTGTATAAGAACATGCTGATCTTCTTTGTTTACAGGATTTCTCCCACATTCATCTAAGATCTTTCCATTAAAAGCCACTGAAGTGGCAGTCTTAGTACCTGAAATTTAACAAATGTAAATAAGGCAACCATTAAGCAATTTTGAGGACAAAGACATTTGATTACCAAATTTGAGGTCAAGTGCAATAGAGAATTCATTTAGCAATTTTGAGGACAAATATAACCATCTAGCAAATTTGAGGTCAAGGGGATTCATTAAGCAAATGTCAGGTCAAGGATGAAGGCAAAAATTTAGCAACTTTCAGCACAAGGGCAAGCATAAAGCAATTTTCAGGATGATGGCAATCATTTTGCAATTTTGTGGGATAAGCGTAATCATTGAGCAATTTTAAGGACTAGGGTCAACATTTGGCAATTTTGAGGATAAGGGCAATTGCTCAGTTATTTTTGTGGACAAGGGCAATCATTTATCAATTTTTAAAATGAGGGCAATTATTATTTTTTAGCAAAATTTGAGGACAAGAGCAATCATATAGCAATTTTTAAGGTAAGTGTAATCATCATGCATTTTTTTAGGATGAGGGCAATCAGTTACCAACTTATGGGACAAGGGCAATCATGTTACACATTTGAGATAAATGGCAATCGATCAATTTTGAGAAAAAGAGCAAACATTTTGTAATTTTCAGAATGAAAGGCAATCATTTTGCAAAACTGGAAATGAGGGCAATCATTAAGCAGTTTTGAAGATAAGGGCAATCATATAGCAAACTGATGGCTGACTGAGGGCAATAATTCTAATAGCAATAATGAAGATTAGGGCAATCATTATCAATTTTGAGGACAAAAGCAATTTCTATTTGAAAGACCTTTCTAATAAATCTATTAAAACAAATGTCTATCACTACAAACATATCATTGACATATCAATATCTATTTTGCAATATAAAAAGGGCTAAATCAAAGGCAGCGAGTATATCAAGGCCTAAAACATATCAAATGTACGGTCAAGTGTATATTTTTAAAAAAAGATTGTAAAATCATTTGGAAGTTATTTCTCATTTCAGAATTGTTTTTTACTCAAGGGAGACAATTAGGTGAAAGTACAACATGATGTTGCAACAGTTACGCACCTTTACCCTCTTTAATTTGACTAACTGCACAACCAGTCACTTTAACTGGTTCTTCCGCATTTGCTGGTGGTGGTATTCTCTTCCAGGAGCAAAAATTTATGTAGAAATTTATTTTCTCAGGCTTCTGTAAACAAAAATACAAATTTTATTTTTACAAATGCTAAAAAATAATTAATTTTTTGACAGTAAGAAACATAACACAAATACAATGTATATAAGCTAGCTTATGACTCCAAGGATGATTTAAGAAGTTATACTTTGCTTTCCTGAATTTTTTAATGCAGAAAAGTGCTTACTGGTACAATCATGTTTTACTAGACAATTCTCAGTGTCTTTTTAACTAAATTCACCAAAATTCTGTTTGTTAGATATGTATAGGCCAAGTCACACCCAATGCTTGTATAAGGTATTATAAATAATTTTGCAATATTTTTGACTAAAAAAGAAATTACAATACTGTTTATTAGCTGATGATTAAGTTATCACCAACAATTTTTCTAAAAATATACAGGCTATACCCATGGCCCTTATAATTATCCCTGACTTGAATTACAACAAAAATCTTGTCAGTTTTTTATGTTGTTAAAAAAATCAAAATTGGGTTCTATGGTTTCAATGATGATTTAAGTATAACTAAAACTGTGTCCAAAGGACACGGATGCCCCCACTGACAACATACATGTATATATGGATATATATTGAAAAAATCAACAAAGGGCCATAATTCTGTTAAATTTGGTCGCAGCAAAAATTCCTTCCTTTACTTCCATCTACACATTCAGGTTGTTCATCCCTGGAAGTTTAAGCAAAATCTGCCATCCGGTTTAAGAGGAGTTGCGTTCATAAATTTCTATATGATATATAGTGAAAAAATCAACAAAGGGCTATAATTCTGTTAAATTTGGCCGCAGCAAAAATTCCTTCCTTTACTTCCATCTACACATTAGGTTGTTCATCCCTGAAAGTTTAAGCAAAATCTGCCATCCGGTTTAAGAGGAGTTGCGTTCACAAAATTTCTACATAGTGAAAAAAATCAATAAAGGGCCATAATTCTGTTAAATTAAGTCGCAGCAAAAATTCATTCCTTTATTACCATCTACACATTAAGGTTGTTCATCCCTGGAAGTTTAAGCAAAATCTGCCATCCGGTTTAAGAGGAGTTGCGTTCATAAATTTCTATACGATATATAGTGAAAAAATCAAGATTTCGGGATGTACGGACAGACGGACGGACAGACAAGTGTAACGCTATATGCACCCCACTTTGTGGGGGCATAAAAATTAGATGAAATACTTCAACATGCAGTTTACAGCCATAGTGCTCAACTCCCTATATCAAAAAACAAGTGAGTAAGTGGCTTATCATTTCCTTCATGACCTTCTTTTGAAAGCAAAAATATACAATATCTAAATTTATGTGATAAGATTATCAGAAAATTTTTAAGGGTAACCACCAAATAGTATAAGGTGAAGCTAATGTAAAACAACACAAGACTTCAAATCTTTATAAACATATGATTACCACTTGCCCCTCACCGCTGTGGGTTCGAATCCTGACAGGGACATTGGATTTTTTCATGTGAGGAAGCTATCCAGCTAGCTTACGGAACGTCAGTGGTTCTACTCAGGTGCCGGTTCGTGCCTGAAATAATGCACGTAAGGGCACCTGAGGTTTTCCTCCACCAGTAAAGCTGGAATGTTGCGATATGACCTATACTGTGTCGATGTGATGTAAAACCCAAAACAAACAAACAAATAAACATATGATTATTTAAGCGAAAATTATATTACACAATGATGTAAAGATGATAAGTAGGTGAGAAAGAGGAAGAAAAAAAAAGGATAAGAAAGAAATGAAGGAAGGAAAATGGAAAGGAAGGATAAAAGGAGGAAATAAATTGGTAAAAAGCAACCTGCTGAAACCGGAAGTAATTAACCTTTAATGCTACCAGTAAAGAGCCTGAGACCTTCATGTCTGTGCACCCTGACCAGAGTATTATATTATATATATGGTAAGTAACTGTAAATTCTTGTATTTGGATACTGTAATTCCCTGAACTGACTTACAAATTCAAAGCAGAGACAACCCATTACCCATTGCACAAAGTGAAATTCAGTAGATTAACTGTTAAATCAACTTACCACCATTTCTGTTTTGACACACATATGTGGCTCTGGTGGTGCCATAAAATTGTTTCTCTCTGCCATCTGTTTGTCTATAAATGCTTTATATGCACCAGGATCATTATCAGCCATGTCGTCCAGCATTGACCACACTTGCTGGGCCTGTTGCATCATAGATTCACTGCTGTATTCCCCTTCCATGCTTGCCTACAGAAACAGAATCAGAGTTGTCATGCATTTATATTAATGTTCATCCATTCAAATAGTATTGACATTGTGATAGTCATATTATACACAGCTAAAAAACTCCCATTGTGGTTATATAACCTTCACACTTTCATATAACTGCATAATTATTCCATTGAAGGAATAGGGCCAATAAATTTCAGCATGATTTTTTAAATTTTCATTTTTCGAGAAAAGCAAATGTATTAGAAGTTTTATAAAAAAATAATGAACAATAACATAACATTATACACAGTTTATCTTTTTATTTTAAAATGTTCCAGAAATTGTCTTTGTTAAATTATTCATAACCACCAGGCTGTAATTAAAGTTGCACTATAATATCAGAGTATTTAATAACACTTTGGAAATGATCATTATAAAATGTCGTCTTTTAGAAAATGTGTGAAGTTTAAATTAAATTTGCCAGCTTAAAATTATGTTAATGTGCAGTCGGAAGTCACAAATTACATGACATGTAGTACATATGTATCAATTAAGGGGGCCTATAATCACACTATTAACAGTCATGGTATAGTACTCCCCGCGGGTACCGCGTCCTTGCCAATTCCGATGTAATAGGAAATTTGTTTCTTTACACATTGAATGCTACCAAATACTGTTTCCACCATTATAGTATAAGTGGAAGTGCTGCTTTTCGTGAATTTGGATAGAAATTGTTAGAAATTTTTTCATTTCAAATAAATTCTGTTATTGATAGGAAAATCCAAAGCTTCCTGTGTGTGCTGAAAAAACTTCTTTATTTTACCCCATATTTAACGGTTAAACTTATAATTTCATATTCCGACACGTGAAGGTCGTCTGCTGAAACTGTAGTGACAGCATATTCTGTTACAAAAAATTATACTGAAGCCAAAAAGGCCCATCAATTAATATACCACGGTACCATAGTGCTCTCTGTATAAGCTCCCATTCTAAACATGGCTGATCGCGCATAGATGTTTCTAATTAAAATCATTGAGATATTCCATGAATGACATGTGTATTTTAAAGTTAAGATGCGACAGCTAAACACAATTCAATAAAATAGTTAATATAAGTTCTTTTTATTTGTACAATTTGCTGGAAATAATAAGAACAGTGGTACCATGGGGACCATTCTATTTGTATTATCTATATCTATCATAATCTATGTTTATTTTTCTATTAAAATTGAACACACTTTATGGGAACATGAAACATGCCTGAATCAAAAAACGGATGAAAGGATAAAAAGAGTTGTTGAAATGAAGAAAATAGAATGGAAATGCGGGGGGGGGGGGGCTAATATTAATCATCCCTCTATATATTGAATTTGCAGACATCAATGTTATATTGACTTTCATTATCACCTTACTAAGATGTATGAATAAATTTAGTCCAATAATTGAATAAGTATAGAAATGAAAAATAAAATATATCAAATAAGGTAAAATAGGGCGAAATGTGAGTGGGACGAATCGCTACATAACCGAATATAAAACGTTTTATATGTATATATCTAGAAGACTTTTGTTTCAAATTAACCATAAGATTTACCTATGTTTCAATTAGAAGTCCCGGTAAAAAATAACACTGAACATAAGGATTACGCAAAATTATATCAAATCATCTATTGGACATGAGACAGCTCGTTCTCACTTGTCAAAAATGTAAACAAACTAACCGGTGTTACAGACTGTATCTCATACTGCACGCGGTAAAGTCTTCTGAAAAATTGTTGTATTGGACACAGTCAACCGGATGTTATTACATCGTAGCAACCGTTTGATTACTCGTTATTCTAACACTGGCAAGTGTAGCTGTCTTTTTTTATTCCGTTTCATCGTTAAATTAAATCGGCAAAATGTCTGATATGGGATCTGAAGAAATGGATGAGGAGCAGGGGCCATACTTAGGCGTAAGTACTGTTGAAATTATTTGAATCAGTTGTTTTTATAAAAAAAAATAAACAGTTGGCAACTTCTGTGAAATTTATCATTATGTTCAGATCTTGATGAAATTGTAAAACAAAATCATCTAGTTTAACTTACCCGTTTTATATAAATAATTTATTTAAAACTTAACTTTGTAATGCTTTTTACTTACATTTCATATATATTTATATAGATCTATTACTAAAGGCTACTCACAGTAGACAAATTAAAATTGTAATTCTGCAGGGTATTCATTCTGCAATGTTTAAATTTAATTAAGCATGTCTTAAAGCAAAATCATATAAACCATGATACTAGGAATATGTAGAATCAACTCTAAAAAACAGGTTTCTGTTACAATGTGTATTCTGAATTTTGTTGCATTTTATTGACATACACAAAATGTAAATTATAATAGAATACTGGAGGCAGCACTGCCCCAAATAAGCAAGTGCAAATACATAACAGGCCAAGCAAATGTGCTTATAATTTATTTTTTCCTAATCTGCTAAATTAGATGTCTTCCTCAGTGTAACCCAATTCGGGGGACTCACACCACTTGACTGCATGTTTCCACTTGTGTCATAACCAGTAATAATTAACATTAGATTGAGGAAGTCAAAAGAGAGGCTCACATTTTTTATTCAAACCTACAACCTCAGTTAAGTTCCGCCACAAAATATACCCAAGTGTTGTCCTGTTTCCAAATGAAACATGTATTTATGAAGTGTCAATGATGATTTGTCACAAGGTGACAATATTCCATCTTCTGGTTTATAAGGGTTTATTTTGAAAAAAAAAATGCCTTTATTTACCACAGATTACCCAATTTATAATAGTTCCTGTTGTCAAAAAAGGTGAATCCAGACCACATAAGGATTTAAATAAAATTTTAAGTGTTATATATTTATAACCTTTTCTATGCTAAATAATCTTAGAATTGTTCTTGTCCTGGTCTTTCAATCTGGACAAATCAGTTAATCATTTTAGGAAAGATTTCAAAATATGTACTGACTGAATAGAGAACATTGCAGACTATGATCAAATTGTGCTGTTTGATCTTGGTCTGCACTTGTCACAGTGCTAGAATCCTGTATCTGCCAGGAGGCAAATGGTTAAATTTCAGGCTATATTTTAAATTTCAAGTAATATTTTAATGTGATATTATAGGAATATGAAGGGGGAAGAAATGAAAGAGATGAGAGGCATGGTCAAGGAAAAGCTACACTGCCAAATGGTGATACATATGAAGGCATGTATGAAAATGGTAAAAGACACGGTCATGGCATTTACAGGTATGTTGGCTTATATAATTATGTGTATTTAGGAGTGCTCCCATTTTATATACATAACTATGAAAATTTTGAATTGATTTATTGAATGTATAAATGTATATATTTTGGTCTTAAATTTAAAAATCTGCATATTCATTTCAACTATTTTGTCTTTTATTCTTCAAGTTTTGTGTTTATAATGTTTAAAGAAAGATGCTTATCATTTTCTGTTCTAAAGTTAATAAATCTATAAATTACCTTAAATAAAAGCACATGTTGCTGTAAAACTGAACACTATGATGTACATTTTTGTATGCTACATTAATTGTATTTTGATTTTATAATAATAAGCATTATTTCACAAATATTTTCCAGATTCAAGAATGGTTCAAGATACACTGGTGAATATATAAAAAATAAGAAACATGGCAATGGAACCTTTATATATCCAGATGGTTCAAGATATGAAGGTATGTTAACAACTGTTTTCATAACTTTAGATGAGAACAGAGGCTTCTATAAATTTCTAGATGTTAAAAATTATTGGATATGTAATTAATGACAGCAGTTTAACTTTTGTTTTAATACTTTAAGTGAAATATCAATTGGTAATTGACATTGACTGTGGAAGTTGCATCAATTATGAATTATAAGTATTTTCATAAATGAAATCAATATGAACAGCACAATTATGACAAGACAAGCCATGAATATTTATTTTTTTTTTTTTTTTTTTTTTTTACATCATACTGCTTTAAAATCGTTTTCGATTACTATAAGCAGGTATACATTGTATACATTTAAGAAACAGCTTTTAAGATACAAGGGAATCCGGGAACCAGTCCCTAGCTCTTATTGAATAGACCCCTTGGTTCTTTTACATGCCCAGTGTATAGCACTGATACATGCGAGGATTACCTGGATTTCTTACCAGTACACCTCTAGGTAGGTGGGAAACACTGAAAGTGTCTCTGAAAAATCCCAAGGGTGTAACCCAGGATCGAACCCGGGACCTCAGGAGTGATAATCAGTGGTTTAACCAACTGAGCTATCGCGCCACCGATGTTTATAATATTTAGAATATTATTATAACTACCATAATTAAGATATATCTTAATGAGTTGGATGGCCTAAAAGACAAAAAATAGTTTGACAGTGACTTGAATTATTCCTTAGTTTCAGTGATGTTTACCCTATGATTTGTCAATGTTAATTAATCCAGTGAATAATACTTAAGGCTCTGAAACATTTTTCATAATATGAATATCTGATTAAGTCCTTTGAGTAAAAAATATGTTAAGAATTTACTATTAAAAGTGATTAAAAGTTCTCTATGAATATTCAACAGGCAGCTGGGTAGATGACCAAAGATGTGGTTTCGGTAAATATTTTTACGTCAATGGTGATATATACGAGGGAGAATGGTTGAATCATGTCAGACACGGTCAAGGTACTTACACATACGCTGCTACCGGAACTAAATATGTAGGTACATGGAACACTGGAAAGAGAGACGGACATGGTGAACTTGTACATGCCAATCATAAATATGTAGGAGTTTTCCGTGAAGATAGAGTAAGTAACACCAGTAATAAGCATTAACTCTAGTCACAAATATATTTATAAGTGATTCTGCAAAAACTTCATGCAAATATTTTTACAGTGAATCATTGATTTTGCTTCATGGTACTCTGTTAGAATAGAAGTCACATGGCTGAGTGGTTAGGGTCACTTACTCAAAAACACATGCCTTTTACTGTTGTTGGTTTGAATCCCACCAGGGGCTGTGTATTCTTTTAGATTCTCTTTCATGTGAGAAGCTAATTCAAGCTATCTTACTATCATAATTTAAAGAAAGTCATCGGTTCTACTTGGGTGCCCTCTTGTGCTTGAAATATTATACAGAGGGACACTGCAGTCTTCCTACATCAGGAAAGTTTTGACTTTTTACAGCTACTGCCAATATGACTTTAAAAACAACCAAAAAATAAAGAATATAATTATTAATTGGCTAATCCTTTAAAATTCTAAATAAGTTACATCTAAGTTAGAAATTTTATTGATTTTCTATTATCTTTTGTTTTAGCCAATGGGAAAAGGCAAATATGTATTTGATATTGGATGTGAACAGCATGGTGAATATCTTGGCATTGAACAGGTAAGATTGTAGAAGGTTTACACTCATTGAGGAAGCAGTCTGTTTGAACTTTTAACTTCAAGTACTGTGAGAGAGTAATCTTTGATAATAATTACCACTGCAAATATGGTTGGTTACTTTTACCTTCTGAATCCTAACTTTCTGATATTTAAATGTTGTAAACAACTTATGTACTTAAATAGTTGACTTGTCAAAGAAAATACATTACAAGATCTTATAATTTCGTACAGGATAAGGAAGAAAAGGGTGAGGAAGATGAAGGCCAGGTAAATATAATCTCAAAATGGAAAGCTGGGCAGACAACAGGTATACACCTGGCTTCGGAAGATGATGATTTAGAAGATATTCAGCCAGAGGGCAGAACGACGGCGACTGACGAACAACCCTCAGAACAAGGTAATTTGAATTAAAGATATGTTTTAAATTGAATTCACATGTTTTCTGATTGTAGTGTGTCAAGACAAGGAATGCATTTCTCGTGTTGTGATAAAGCTTTTAAAGCACAGAAAATTGCATTTATGCTTTCTGATTGAAAAAACACAGTTTGTCTTTTCTTGTGTGAACTGACTTCTTTCTTTATTCTCTCTTGTGATTTTTAGTTTATGCTTGTCATATCTTACATGGCTTTGAAGCTTGATATTAACAAATTTGTATTAAAGGTACTGTTTCCACTTTTTAATTTGAAAACTTGTAAGATGTTAGGACAAATCATTTCCAAATATTATGTAAGGAACTTGCTTTAAGTTCATTTATTTTTTAAGAAAAAATGATACAAAAATCTTCTATTGTTATAATAATTCTAAGTATTTTGATATTAGAACTCCTAAAAAATAACACTGATTGGTTCTTAACTTGATGTAGTATAAGTCTAAACAGTGTTTTTCCCACCCATTAGGAAGCAGTCCACCAAAAAAGGGTAATTTTTGATGTATGGAATTATGCATATTTTGGAGAAAAATGACTTTCAACAAAAGCCAGATTTTGAATAAGCATTGGCAAACTTTTGGTAAAAAAAAATTCAATTGCTTTGGAATGGGTCTGTTATGGGTTCATTAAATTTTACAGGATTCATCTAAAGGAGGGGAAATAACACTGCATACTAATAATTCCCCAAAGGAAGAGTACTTAAAGAGTTATCTTTCTTAACAACATATTGTTCTCTATATAATTCTGATTTTCTCTATCCTTGTTGTTGTTGTTTTAACAGAGGACTCAGAACAGTAGTTAGACAACAGGTAAACAACAAACACACACATATATCTAAATTTATATATTATTTTTGTTATGTATTCATTGTTTTATTTTTGAGCTCGCTAGAGCACTGTTATTGTGCTTTAGGTGGAGTTTGTGTTGATCAAATTGGTACAGTGATATTTACCCATCCTTTTTTGTCTGCTAATTGAATGCACAATTTTTCAAAATTCATTTCAAGGGATCAAGTATTAGTTATTTTATGATAAATACCAACAAATTTATATCTTTGAATGTCTTTTGTCAAAAGCTTTTACTATAGTGTTAATTGAGAGAATCACATACAAGAAAAAAAAATATGCTCATACTTCTGACCAAAAGTGCCTAAAAAATTAAGGAGGATTCTACTTTGCATTTATAATTGAGGCCTTAAAAGAAACAGGGTATAAAATATGCAATTTTTTCTGCTTAGTTAAAGGTTGATTTCATAGAAATTCAGGTGGGAACTCAATATATATATATATCAGGAACAAATTTCCTCCTTACTTCATTAATATAATGATATTCTTACTTGTATAGAAGGTAAACTTTTAACATGGCTGAGAGGAAAATTAAGAAGTTAACACAAAACGAAAAAAGATGTTTAGTAATTAATAAAATTGAGGCAGTGGATTTAATCATTTCAGTTAAATAATTGCACTCTATAATGAAATGAATGGGCTTTTTAAATTATTAATTAAAAGATAAAAATTATGTATACTTATTCACTAAGGCTTTGGCATCAGTGCCACTTTTTATTGTTTTCATTTTTTCCAACTCCACTTTTTTCCTGAAACCTGGCAGCTTTGAAACATTGAATACTTGTTTAAACCATCACCTCCACATATTTGCAAGGTACATAATACTGTATCATGAGTTTTGACAAAATTATGCCCCTTTGTCAACTTAAACTTTCTCTATTACTGTTGGTACTGCAACACTTTTTCACAAAACTAAGATATTATTTTATACTAGTAATACTTATGGGTGACTTTTTCACCCATTGTAAGGCAAGAGTATGTAACTATTGTGTACTTTGACATAATTATGTGAGACTTATGTCCCTTTTATTGCTAAGTAAGATCCCAAAGAAATCAATTTCTGAGTTTTGTCATTGAGAGTAGGCCATTTGACAAACACATTTAATATTTATAAAAATAAAATCCTTCAGCCTTTGAAACTGCAAACTGGGGGAAACAAAATAAATAAATTGGCTCTAAGAAAACAAAGGACTTCAATTTAAGTATTTACATTTAATTAAACATTTTTAAATTGTGAAATGTTAAGTGAAAGTATAAATTCATAAACAAGTTATGTATATACCCTAATTATACTGAAAAGTACAAGTATAAAGGTGTTGTTGTGAGGTAGAAAGGCCAAGTCTGTTTCTAGGTGTGTTAAAGATTAAGGATGTTGGAAGCATATCTACTTAGTTGCTAATGTTTGAGTTGATTGATTTAGCTGGCTACTGTCCCAATTTTTGTATGTTTTCAGGTTATGTAATTTGCATGAGCATTGTTTGTTTTCTTCTGTTAAATTTATCAAATTTCCCATTGTTTTATTGACTTTCATATTCAGTTATACCATATACATGTATGAATGCACAAAAATCAAAAAAAATCCTTACCTACCACATACATATATTTCATACATATAGATAAAACATTATTCTGTAAAAAATTTCTATTTTTCAATTTGTTTTTAGACTTTATGATAAATTTGTGGGGTGTTTGGGATGAGGCTCTTCTTGGGTTTTTTTTAATATTATTTTTTATACACATATATTAATATTTTATATAGTATTTATAAATTTCATAATGTTTACTTTATTCATTAGAAAAGTTATAATAATATGTCTTCTAGAATTGATCTGGAAATGCTGATTTTTTTATTAATTTTACATATAATGCTTATGTAATATATATATTTCACATAAGTACTAAGTTAACTTAGATATTTCTGAGTCTAATAAGTTCAGAATCACAAAAGTCATAACTGAATTTTGTCAAGAAATGGGCCTTGGTGATTGTATTTCTCCGCGTTTGAACTCGAATTGTGCATAATGTTACAACAATGCACTCAAAATTGATATCTATTTCCCCACAATGATATATCTCTTTTCACACTGTGGATACAATTTGAAAATTTTCTCAAATTTCAGTGAAAATTACTGCAAACTTATAAAATTACCAAATACAGTCTTGAAAAAAAATATGCATAAAATTTGATTTTTATTCATATAACCTGCAATGAAGAAAAAAGAATTGTGAATACAACTTGTATTTAAAATATGTTTCATTATTTCAGAAGTAGCAAAAACACCTGAACAAACTGAGACACAAGAACAGGCAGAAAAACCACCATCTCCAGTTCAGGCTGAGAAAACAGCCGAAAATGAAGATGGTGCAGGGAACCAGGAAGAGGAAGCACCTGCCGAGCAGAAACAGGAACCAGCCGATTCTGGAAATCAAGAAGAGACTCCGGCAGAATCATAAAAAAAAAACAATATTTAATTAATTTATCACATTCTTTTAAAACTGACGGATAATAAAATAAAATATTTATTATATATCTTAGATGTTTTATATATTAAATATATATCTAACGAAAGGAATACGATAACAGTATTACATTTTTGATGATACATGTAATAGTGGTTTTAATCAGCAATGCACCATTGTGAAATATGCGTTTCATTGCAAAGGCTACCAAATATAGGTCAAATCTGACAAGTAGGAATTCTGGACAAGTTGCTCATTATAACAGTACTTTTCTTGTGTCCCAGCTAAATGTGTTGTGAATTTGTTACATATGAACTGCTCTTTATCTATTATCATTCAAATCTTTATTGAATTCCATTTTGCATGATTCTTTTTTTACAAAAAAAAAATAAAATGTTACATATATAGTGTTGTTGTTTAATTTTTCTTTGATACTTGTATTAAAGGGACTCAACTGAGGATTTTTGACTTGACAGGACTTCCCAGATATCTGTACCATAGGTCTTGACTCATAACTTGTGGCCAAATTTTCAGATCATTCCTTCTTTATATTTTTCATAATAATCATTTTTTATTGTGAAAAATGACCCAAAAATGAAAAGGGTTACAACACTTGTCACTCAATTCAGGCTTAGAATGGCACAAAATTCGATATTCGATCTTATCCTGAGTTAATTATTCCATTTTTCAGTGTTTCATTCAATCTATGTGATAATTTCAAAATTTTATGTTTTTAGGCTTTTTGACCTCAGTGGAGCTTCTTTAAAAACCTTTCAGCAATAATTTAACAGCCATTAAATGTATTCAGACCAATCTGATGTTTTGCTACATGTAAATACCTTAAGATGTTGACTTTCAATCTGTCACCAGGATAAATGCTGAACTAGTTTTGATGAATGTGTTCAGGAATCATGTATACAGTATAGAAAATAATTGTGTTGGTTTTAGTGGATATGGAATGTATCTCACTGCAGAGTTACTCAAGTCAAGAATTCGAAACCATTAATCTTGTGCCAGATTATGATATTCACAATGGTCTTCATAATATTTTTAAGTGCTAGTAAAAATATAAAAAAAAACTTGAAATGTGTCCATATATAGGACATGGATGCCCCCACATTTTCACTGCTTTGTCATTCTTTTGACATACAGCAAAAAAGTATGACAGACAGACAGAGGAAATTTTACATTACTCTCCCTACCCATTAGTGGTTGGGGCATAGAAAATGACATAATTTTTCCAATGTTGACATTTTGATTTCTCCAAAGATAGAGCTGCAGGAATTCTAAATCTCAATTTTATGTTAAAAGAAAATAAAAACAAGCCAAACCCAAGTGCACTGAGCAACATTCATGTAAAGTTTCAAAACTCTAGGTCAAATACTTTTGAAATTTTGCAATGCTCATTCAAGGGCAATAACTCTACAAATACTAAATAAATCCACAAGACCCCCCCCCCCCCCCAATATGTGCATAACAATTTTACTGAGTCAAGAGCAAATGCTGAATTAATACACAAGCAAACCCCCAGGTGTAAAACTACACATGCTGTACAACATTCCTGTAAAGTTTATCTCCAGGTGTAATATTAATGTCACAACATTTACAACAAAATCACAATTTAACCTAGCTACGACAAAGTGTGATTTTTTTCCAAACTAAATTGTTCTGAAACAGGGGGTTTTCTATTTGAAAGTTTTTTCTGTTTCTTTTCTATATTTCAGTCAAAACTCGCAGGTCAAATTAGATCCACGGTAACAGTTAAAACTATAGAGAAAACAGTAGCATTTTATTTTCTTACCTCAGAAGCTCGGTACGTGTGGTCATGTTCCGACCATTTTGGCGCTAAAACCACCGCAATGACTCGGAAGTATGGGCACTTTGGACTTTCAAGGTTAAATTACAGCTCAAGGTTAAACCTAGACTTTCCAAAGGGGTAGGGTCGTGGTTACAAAATAAAAGTAGAAAAGCCAAGCAGAGCACGGGAAAATCATGTGATTGAATGAAAATGTATCATTTACATTTTAATTATAGAATTTCTATTTAAGCGCGAATTGTCTGTACCAAAAATCTTAGAATATGAAATAAATTAATAGCTCTACCAAAACCTATGTAGATTTAATAGAATAATATAAAAACTTTTTTTCAGTCATGCATATGGAAATACGTTGAAAGGGACGTAATCGCTGTTGAGTATGTCACAGTGATTACTTCCCTTAGCAACCGTGGGAGATTGATTGAGCATGTCACTTACACATTTACGCCCCTTATATTTTGCGACGCCATTAATTTTACAAATGTTATTCAATAAACTGTTCAAACTGTTTGACACAACCAAACACTTCTACGAATGTAAATGGGTAAAGTCAGAAATTGACAGTTTGTTATTAGAGCAAGCAAGGGTAAGAATGACCTGTTGTTTTTTTTGTTCTTTTTTAACTTTTCGAATCTTTACCTGTTTACAGTGTTTTACAGTTACTCTGAAACAGAAAGCTGTCCCTAGAGATCAGATAGACAAATCATGCACGTTAAATTTGATTACAAGTTTTCCCCCATTTCTGATCAATCATGCTATATTTCCCCCTTCAGAAAGCTACAGTAGCTAAAGAGACTTCAGCAAATAGGTTTTATAGTACTGCTACAGTATACTTACTGTCACTCAAAATCAAAATAAAAGCGACATATAAAGTTATGGAAGCCAGAACTACAGAAAGCCATTGTATTGGTTTGAAAATAGCAAAAAAAAAGAAATAATTTATTATATCATCTAACTGGAAGTGAAAATTTAAAAGACTGACAGATAAAAAATTTCCATCCTAGCATTGTGTTGTCCCACTGTGCATGCTGTGGTATTAGCAGTCACTAGTTCATGTCACCTTTGTTGTCAAAACCGGTACACTAGAGTGGTTGGACCAATGCTCGGCGCATACCAATGCTCGGCGTAAAAAAATCTTTTTTTTAGAATATCTGAAAATGTCTCGAGTTATCGCCGATTTAGGTCACTGGTGCTTTTATTTACATCTTTCACCATTTTATCCTGGTGTGGTTCACTGCTGGTAAAGTCATGTGACAATGCTAATAGCAGACAAACAACCGTACGTAATCCGCAACATATAAATTATTAAAATCTTTTAACACTAGAGTTCTGGCGCTGTAAAATTTAAATTAAAGGTTGGGTACTTGTAAATGTATGAACCTAATTTGGTTGTTACAATTTATTCAATGTGTTTTCTTCATAAGATAAAAAAGAGATTTTATTCGAAAAACAATTCTGCATCATGTAGTATTGTACGCCGAGCTATGGTACAATTTCACGCAAACCACTCTTGTTTATCCGGACTATCTATAGTTCCAGCCATGCACATCATTATGTGATTAGCGAATTTTACACAATGGCTATTTAAAACAATATCATCGGTCTTGAAAATGGACATATAACATTGAGGTTTGTTGACGTTGATTTGAATTCGCCATATCAAATATAGTATTTTTACGCCGAGCGTTGGTCCACCCACTCTAGTAATCAGCTGTTTACATTTATCATTTCGGTTAAAAGAGTTATAGTGAAATTTCTATTAGATTTTGACTCAAATAACAAAACATAATGTGGCAAAACTGTAAAGAGAAAGATAGAATGAAGGGCTAGATAGCTAGCCCTTTAGACAATATGTCTTTGGCAAGACAATATTTGTCGGCACTTATACATTAGCATTGCAGATACGACTATTAGAGTTGTCAGTAAAAATATGTATTACATACTGGAAACAAATAACTTATCCACCTTATGAATAATGAAGCCAGTCAGAATAAAGGGTAGTTTAAATCTTAACTCACAGCTTTAGACATATACAAATATCATCTATTTTCCATGAAATACTATAGCTGTTACCAGGGTCCCAGGGTATAAGTTTTATTCACATTCCTGCTGTTTCTTGTCTTCCCGTACACAATAGATGTTAAGAACCTAATAGTCCTATCATGCAACAAACGTTATTAAGCTTAGTAACCCAGTCTACCTTGAGAAGTGATTTTTCATCTCACTATTATATAAATTTCAATTTCTTTCTACCTGGCCATTACCAAACACTAACTTAAAATAAATATACTATTCTCAAATTTGATATTAGAAAATTTTGATAATTGCTCCAAGTTCTCTTTGTAAATATAAAATAAAACATGTTTTGGCTTCACACAAAGTAGATAATTATGTTATGGTTAAACTTCTACACACTTAAAGTGGTCACGATAAGAATATAAAGTGTCATTAAAAAAACTGGCAGTTTTTTTAAAGAAAAGACCAACTTTTCTTGACCTGCAATAGGAATGCACATTCCCAAACCCTATACATAGTTTACTCATTCTTTTATTTAAATTAGACATATTCACTAAGAATTTCATAGATTTCAATGAATTTCTGCAATTGAAATAATTTAATCAAGAATGACTATTTTATACACAGACACTTGGGGTTTGGAGCTCAAAACGCCTTTAAAATCCAAATAAAATGCATATTTGTCAATCCCAGCACATGTACTGATCATATATATCAAAAAAACTTAATATAAGCCGTTTTGAAAAAATTTCATATTTCAACATCTATAATAATTATAGATGTTGAAATATGAAATTTTTTCAAAACGGCTTATATTAAGTTTTTTTGATATATATGATCAGTACATGTGCTGGGATTGACATATATGCATTTTATTTGGATTTTAAAGGCGTTTTGAGCTCCAAACCCCAAGTGTCTGTGATTTTATATCTTTATTCTGAATTTGAATGTCTTATTTAGTCTTCAGGAATTTAATCAAAATGAATTTTCAAGAGGCATATCCAGATACAAGTTCCTCTGTAGCAGCAGCAGCTTTGTCAGGAGATAATAAATTATTGAAAAGATTAATTAGATCAGGTACATTCTTACATGCATTTCTTGCTGGGCCTCTCATTGGCTATAATTTTTGAGTCAGGTCACAAATTCGTCAGGAAATTCTGCGCAAGAAAATTTCAATATCAAAAATGCTTGATTTGTCGTCAGTTGTATGATGTCAGATGAGACTGTAGGGGCTTTAAAGGCCCATTATACCTCAGAAATACTAGCATTTTTCTTTTATAAAAAACTTTTTTTGGTATTTTGTTACAGTTTCCAAAATAAAACTCATTTGCCTTATAGATTAACTATCTTTGATTATTTTGCTTTGTTAGCATTTAGTATATTCATATTGAATTAGAATTTTGTGTGGAAGTCGAAATACTACTATGTTTACATTTTGCTACTTTTACATTACAATACTGCACATTCAGCATTACTTTTATTGATTGTTTAACATGTAACATTCTCTAAATCCACTTCTAAAGAATTAAAAAATATGTATTATAATATTTTAGGGCATAATGTGCTTTTAATGTTGGCTCAGAAAAGTTATTTAGTACAAGTGCATTACAGATTCTCAGACAATAATTAAATCTAGCTTACGGAACATGTGCAAATCTGACTAAAGATGTGTTAAAATGGTTGTAAAAACAGAAAAACAAACAGATTAGAAAAATATTATTTTACAGGTAAAGCAGTTGATGTTAAAGACAATCGAGGTTGGCAACCAGTGCATGAAGCTGCATTCCATGGTAACATTGCATGTCTCAAGGAAATCCTCAAATGTGGTGAGTTTGAATTAAATAATTCTGTTCGTATTAATATGTTCTGTTTTAATTTCATTTTTATTGAATATCGGAATCAACCAGGGAATGAAATAAAGTATGCTTTTATCAACTTTTGTTGCTTTTTTTTTCAAGAAATACTTTATATCAATATCTAAATGATAGTATATATTTCTACTGTTGTACCAATATTTAAATACTTGTGAAAAATGTGCACATTGTAGGGCTTAATGTTGTTGTTGTTACTGCTGCTGCTATTATTTATTTATGTTGTTGTTGTAATTAATAATTATTTATTAATTATGTTATTCAGGGCTGCAGATAACATGCGTATTTGCGTTATTACCCAATTAAAATGTCTTAAAACCCAATAGAAATAATAACTAAGGGTAAGAAAAAGTAAATGAATTCTTATTTATACAAACTACATTTGAACTGGTGCGTAATGACGAAAATTATTACTTAACGCGTACATCAGGCAGATCATACTGTTTCAAACTGTTTTAACCTTTAAATTATATAAGGCAACTTGGAAATCTCCTAGGCCAATAAACCATAAAGCAAAGTAGAAAGTAGCTTTTTTATAACCGTACAAAACCTACAAATGTCTACAATGAAGGTCAAAAATTTTGGGTAAAATGCATGAACTTGTACTTTATAACCCAAATTGGTTAAAGGGGGTAGGGTAAAAAAGACAGAAAGAACTCAAAGAAAATAGAAAAAACCCAATAGATCACAAAATAAGGGGTAATTACCCAATATACACAAAATGTTATCTGTAGCCCTGGTTATTATTATCATTGTTGATGTGTAGATTGATGTGGACAGTTGCTATTGTTGTTGTTGTAAATATTATTATTTGTTATAATTATGTATAGGTTAGTGTTTAATAATATGCATTAACAAAAATAATTGGTCAAGCCTGCCGCAGGCAGGCGACCAATTATTTTTGTTAATGCATATTATTAAACATTAACCTATTTAATGATCAACATTATTTTTTTCAACTAACAACAAGGCATTTCTCTAAATCACCTATAGCTCCGCCCTTTCGCTCTACAACATGTCTACACCTTGTTAAGTTGCTTACATGTCACATTTAGATAAGCTAATTAAATGGCCCAGGCACATTTTTTTACTGAAATGTCACAGAATTTATACCTTTATCTACAGTAAGACTATCATGTTTATAATATGTCTGGAAAAAACAGCGAAAAACGATGCAATTAGGTAAAAACAATGGAGTTAATGAAATGTGTACATCCTTTTAAAATAAATGGAAAATGTGAGAAAAAAATACATTAGAGATTATTCATTGATACAAATTCGTTATTAGCTTCAAGTTATTCACTAACATTTAAAATCCCTATTGATTTGCTCATTTGAAAAACAGTTCATTTTTTTTCTGTGTGAAGGGGGTCCATTTTCAATGAGTTTTCCAGCCAAAAAATGTAATCATTGTATTCTTGATATCAATGATTGTTAATGCAGTTTATTCCTATCAAGTGAAAGAAAATAATGTTTTGGTTACTTTTTCTATAAAATATAAAGTTTAAAACAGTCAGCAATTTATAATAGTCATTTTTCTTAGAGTTCAAAGGATTTAAAAAAGTTAATATGCAATCATTTGTCTCTGTGTACCCAACATGTATTATCTATGTAATAAATCAGTTCATTGTATCCTCACATTTAGAAAACACCTGACCTCGACTATTTTTTTTTTATGTTGGCATTGTTTTGCTAACCTTGACATTTTACAAATCAGAGTGCAAACCATACCTCTAACTCCTCCCTGATATAATGCATTATTGAAATTTGTTAGACTGCGGTTAGACGACAGATTAAGTGAATTTTATTTAGTTAGTACACATTAACCAAAGTTAGACAAAGCAGAAATTTGAAAAATACTACAATGTGATTGGACAAAAAATAATGTTGATCATTAATATTATTATTATCATCATTATTATTAGCTCACCTGTCACAAAGTGACATGGTGAGCCTTTGTGATCACCTTTCGTCCGGCGTCTGTCCGTAAACTTTGACTTTAAATGACATCTCGTCATAAACCGCTAAACCAATTTCATCCAAACTTCACAAGAATGTTCCTTTGGTGGTCACTTTTAAAAATTGTTCAAAGAATTTAATTCCATGCAGAACTCTGGTTGCCATGGCAACCGAAAGAAAAGAACTTTAAATATCTTCTTTTAAAAAACCCATAGAGCTAGAGCTTAGATATTTCAGATGAAACATCTTCTATTGAGTGTCTACCAAATTTGTTCAAATAAAAGCCCCAGGGTTAAATTTGCCCTGCCCGGGTGTCTGATTTTCCTTATATGTCTGTAGTAAAAACTAAAAAAATCTTCTTTTAAAAACCCCAAGAGCTTGAGCTTAGATATTTATCATGAAACATCTTCTAATGGGTGCCTACCAAGTTGGTTAAGAAAAAGCCCCTTGGTTAAAATTAGCCCGCCCCAAGATCCTATACACAGGTGAGCGATTTCAGGGCCATCACGGCCCTCTTGTTATTATAATTATTGTTATTTAATTATTATTGTTATTATTATTATCATTGTTCAGATGTAGATGTTGACAGTAGAACATTTGAGGAACAAACAGCCTTGATGTTAGCATGTAAGAAAGGTCATTCTGATTGTGTATCTTGTCTACTCAAGTCTGGTGCAGACCCTAACAGCACTACAAATGAGGAGTATTCTCCACTATGGGAAGGTAGGTAAAACAAAGTCCCCATACTATTGATTGATGCAGGAAAATAAAGATACTGCAAAATCATTATCATTTGTGGGGAATTAATTTTCGCGATTTTCGTGAATTAAAAAAGTTCAAGATCCAACAATATTTTATTTCATCTGCTGAAAATATATTTTGCATGACATAATTTACATTTTACCTTTTGGAAAAATAAACAGTTCACAAATTTTATAACCCACGAAAATGTTCTTTGTGACAAAATCACAAAATTTCATGTTAACGAAATTTAGTGAATTCACAGTATATTATGATATAATGGTTTAATAAGTAACCTTGTATGAAAGGATTTAAGGAAATTGATAATGCTAATTACATTCCAGCATCAGTTAACGGGAGTTTAGAATGTATGAAGCTTTTACTGGGTGCGGGTGCCAATGTAAATGGAAAAATCTACACATTAGATACAGCATTACATGCGGTGATACATCACCATGACGATAGTAACAGTTTACTATTGGTCAAATGTTTGGTGGAGGCTGGTATAAACCTTACTTTACAAGATGAATCTGGTCTAACTGCTGTATTTACTGCTGCCCAGTTCGGAAGGACAAAATGTTTACAGTATATATTAACCTGTGCTCATGATAGAGGTAATCAAAGTAGTATAAATGCCTATAATTATCATTTGCAGATACATTGTATTAAGATTAGTAATTTTACCAGGTGCTTTTAAAGCATAATTTTCAGACTTACGAATTACAACTGTTTGTTCCCTCATAAAAAAGACAGTAATAACTGTTTGAGATGCTAACATTTGAAAATGAAAATGTTGACTGTCAGAATCCTTCTCTAAAATGGCATCTCTATGAATCACAATGTCTGATGTTCAGGGGCATCTCTGGCCAAGCTATTTGACTTAAGCCCTTAATTTGAATCTCGCAAAGAACTTTACAATCTTTCATCATGTAAGGAAGCCATTAAGATAGGTTACAGGATGTCAGTGGTTCTACTAAGGTCCCCATTTATGTATTAAATATTGCATATGGAGTACCTGATCTCATGAGGTAGTCCTCTATCAGTAAAATTGGAAATTAACATATGATTACAGTACATGAGTGGCGGAGTGACTTAAAACCCAAATATATAAATAAATGTCTGGTGCTTTAAATAAACAAAAGTCACAAATTTCATTAACCACGATAATTCCTTGAAATGCTTAAATCATGCTGCATTATGGATACAATTTTACCAGCATGACAATACTGCAGGCACATGAAACAAAGTAAATTCTAAAAGGATAACTTGATTAATAGGTATGCTTATTCTGTCTTGTAATTTTGTAAGTTATAATTTTTTTCCCAATATGCATGTTAGGAGTTGGCAATAGAATACATAATACACCACAAGTTGTAAGATAAAATAATAATGTCACATTATAATACATTTATCAGTGATTTTTAGCTCGATTTTTTTAAGAAAAAGAGAGAGCTATCACACAGAGGCATCAGTATCACACTTTGGTTAAGTGTCTGTGTGCAAGTTGCTATTTCCAAAACTATTGAAGAAAATTGGTTGAAACTTCACATACCTATTTTAGAGCATAATGGAAGGTAAATTTCCAAAGCGAATAACTCTAACTTTGATTTTGACAGAATTATAGCCCTTTTTACGAGTATAACTTAAAAAAAATACATTATCCAGGCTCTTGTTTTACTATCCAGCACTTAGAATCTTCAAGCATGCAGTCCCACTAACAGGTCTTGTTTGTTATATGAATTGTAGGGAATGTATTCAAGAAAGAGCTTGTGAACAAAGCAGCCTTTGACCTAGCTACTCCACTTTACCTGGCCACGCAGAATGATAATGTGGACTGTGTCAGAATCCTGCTTCAAAATGGAGCTGATGCTGATCTTGGTATAAGTGCTGAAGACATAAAACCAGGCTTTCTCTATACACCCCTACTGTTGGCTTTATATAGAGGTAACAAGGAGTAAGTATTTTATATTGGTCATGACTGACCATTCTTTTTTTCATCAGTAAGTGGCAAGTGTTTTCTGTGAGATTTTATAGAATTTTCAATTATAAAAATTAGGTCATTAAGTGACCTTGACTTTTTGTAGCAAACAGATCAAAAGTCAAGGTGATTGAGAGTCAAATAAGATCCAACAATAGAATGGTATTAACTTGTGACAAAAAAGTAATATTGCCATTTATTATCGGATATTATAAATTTGCGTTTTAAGTAAGTAGGTCGAGGAACTTTTAAATAATGATTTCTGTAAGTAGGTCAAGGACTTTTTGTAATTGAGTAATTGTGTCAGTAGGTTGAGAAACTATCAAAGTGTATAGATGGGTCAGTAGGTTAAGGTATTTTCTAGTATTTATTTTGATTTATAGGTCAAGAATCTTTCTTATTATCCCCTGCCATTAAAAATCGAAAAAAGGGATATTCTGTTTGTCTGACTTAATTAACTTCCTAGAGGATACTTATGTGGCTACTGTACTTATTCTCTATTGCCATTCATTCATTCATTCATTCAAGTGAGTCTCATTGTACGTTTGGGAATATCAATTCAACAAACTTGCTCATTGACTATTTTGGTCAGAAGGGTAAAGAACTTGATAGTAGTAAATGTTGGTCTGTAGGTCAAAGAACTTTCTAAGTGGGTATTTGGGCCAGTAGGTCAAGTCATTGAATTTTCAAATTAGGTCGAGGATCATATATTTTGTTCATACATTTTCTATCCATATTTGTATAAGATAGTTGTATTTTCTTATTATTTGCTGGTTTTAGTTTATTTACATACAGATTCAACTTTTTTTCAGATGTGTTGAGATCTTAACACCTGCAACTGATCTTACAAATTTCATATGGGAGATGAATGATTTTGATCCTGAAATAAGAGTAAACTTTAACCCTGTAGCTATAGCAGCAAGTCTAGACTCCGAAGAGTGCCTCAGAATTCTTCTTGGCAATCCATTCTTTTCAAATCTTTATAGTGGAGAAAAGAACTTGAACTACCTGGCAGAAAGAAATCCCTTTAGTTTTGATATTAGGACAAGACCTGCAGTGCTTTTAACAAAAAAGTTTAGACCATTCTTAGAGGAGTGTTTAAGAAGGGATGAATTTGCATTACGGAAATGCATTGGATGTGTTATTGAGAATGGTTATAAGTATTTTCCTGTATTCATATTAATGTTGAGACTTGGTGTAAATGTTCACTTTCCCAGATATTGGCTTGACCATGTTTCTATGGCACCATGCGCTCTTGGGTATTTCTGTGCTATGTTGAAGTATACAGTGAAAGGAAATAGCAGTAGGGGAATTATTGACACACACAAGTAAGTGTCCAGATAACATTGTACTTTGCAAATGGTATATACAGTGTAACCTCCACAGTGCTGCCCTTAGTAGAACTGTATTACCTCTTTACAACATTCAGTATTAATTCTTTAATTCTGGTATATGATTTCATAATGAACTTAATAACCTCTATGATTTCACAGTGAATGAATTTAATAACCCTTCTATTATTTCACAATGAATTTAATAACCCTTCTATGATTTCACAATTAATTTAATAACCTTTCTATAAATTAACAATGAATTAAAAACATCTATGATTTCACAATGAATTTGATAACACATTGAATTTAATAACATCTCTATTATTTCACAAAGAATTTAATAACTTCTCTAGGATTTCACAATGAATTTGATAACCTCTCTTTGATTTAACAATGAGTTTAATAACCTCTCTAGGATTTCACAATGAATTTTGATAACCTCTCTTTGATTTTTAAAAAAAATCCCCTTGTCTGCTTGTAATTAAGTGAAGAATTTAAGAGATGAGTAGAAAAATGTTGCATGCACATTGGATTTAGAAATGAATCTGAAAATATTCTCGATGCTTGCAATTTTAATTTTCAGACTTTTGGATGATGAC
This sequence comes from Ruditapes philippinarum, assembly GCF_026571515.1. Classification (NCBI taxonomy): domain Eukaryota; kingdom Metazoa; phylum Mollusca; class Bivalvia; order Venerida; family Veneridae; genus Ruditapes; species Ruditapes philippinarum. The sequence goes on along the minus strand of NW_026867118.1, from coordinate 133,441 downwards.
ACGTCTGTTTGTAATATTCCAGTGAAGCAATCTTGTATACGTAAACTACAGTTATATTTGACTACATATACTGCAACTGTCAAAAGAGAAGAAAAACTAAAAGAGAAAATGGGAAAAGAATTTAAGAATATGCTTAATTCAGGTAAAGACACTCTTACAAGTCTGTGACACATAATTTGCTGGATTTTTTGTTTGATGGTGAAAGAAGATGTACAACTGTTGTCTGATATGGGTGAATTACTTTAAAAAGTAATGCTTTAATTCAAGCATTTTTTGCCAAATTTGTGCATAGATATAGCATTACTGTATTTTGAATATTAAAGCATTCAGTTAAGAGCTCTGCTAAAAATTGGGGCAACATTATAAAGCCCAAAAGCAAATAAAAGACAAAATCGCTGACAAAAAATGCCTTCAGTGTAAATCCTTTGAGTTATCTTTGAGAAAACTCGCTGTGAAAGTTATTTTTGGGGAAACCAATAATTTTATAGAAAATTTGCTTTAAAAGGGGCATAACTCTTTCAATAATATTTTGATTGCACCGAAAATCAAACTTGTCTTTTAATATGCTTACTGGCATGCCAAATATAAACTTAGTCAAAAGCTATCATGTGGAAACAAATAATTTTACAGAAAATTTGGTAAAACAGTGTATACATGTATAATAAATAGAAAATTCAAGTTTATAAATACAGGATTATTAACCAGGTTTTCAATTTTGAAAATCCTGGTTATTAGATTGGGGTATGGCGGGCGGATGGGCGGATGGGCGGCTGGGCGGATGGGCGGGCGTCAAACGAAATTGTGTCCGCTCTGTAACTCTTCAACCCTTTGAAGAATTTTGATGAAACTTCAGACAAATGTTTACCACATCAAGATGACGTGCAGAACGCATGTTCCGCATGGCTGGCTCCAAGGGCAAGGTCACAGTGACATTAACATTGAAAATCCTGTCCGCTCTGTAACTCTTCAACCCTTTGAAGAATTTTGATGAAACTTCAGACAAATGTTTACCACATCAAGATGACGTGCAGAACGCATGTTCCGCATGGCTGGCTCCAAGGTCAAGGTCACAGTGACATTAACATTGAAAATCCTGTCCGCTCTGTAACTCTTCAACCCTTTGAAGAATTTTGATGAAACTTCAGACAAATGTTTACCACATCAAGATGACGTGCAGAACGCATGTTCCGCATGGCTGGCTCCAAGGTCAAGGTCACAGTGACATTAACATTGAAAATCCTGTTTACATGATTTTAACTTGATTTGGCAGTCAAAGGTCATATCATCTTTGGAGGTAATTTAAAAAAGATATGATATATTATTTCATGTCTACTTTGTAACTTGTTTTTCATTATACAGAATTATCAATATAATTATAGTGAACAAATTCTTCTGTGCTGAACTCGTCCTACATTTCTCAACGGATTTTGTTCAAACTTTCACAGAAGCTTTGTCATCAAGCACCCTGGCACATATTGTCGGGGTTTTGTGATTGGATAGTTTTTGACCTAATTATGGCCCTTTGTTTTTTTCCTTATACATAATATTATAGTGAACACTTCTTCAGTGGCAATTCCTCCTACATTATTCATGTTTTACATTGCACATAGTTACATTGTTTGTTGCTTGTATTTGTATTTCAAATACAACATATTTATCTACAATGGTGATAATTGAAAACCTGGTTTCATGGCATTGCCATGTTTCTTGTTTTCATCTTGTGGTATGAAAATGATCAAATATTAGTATTTGCCACTCATGAAATATTTATTTTCTATCTACTAGATGATATAAATTGTGTTCATAAAAAAAAGTGTTCATAAACATTTTTTTTTGGATTGTGTTATAAAGGTTATGTGAAGGCATCAGGTGCCCTTCTGTGCATTATTTCAAGCACAACTGAGCACCCAAGTAGAACCATCGATGTTCCATAAGTTAACTGGATACCTCACTTGAAAGAATTCAAGGTCCATGATGCCATTAAAACCCACAGCAGCAAGGAGCTAGTGATTTGAGGTCAACAACCTTAACCACATGGCCCAACACTTTAATTACAATCAATTACAATCATTATTTATATTTTAAAGTTTTGCAATCTCCAATAATAACTTTGTATGAAATCAGTATAATTACTTTAGTGAAATTTTACTGAAATAATATTTGCCATGAGAAGGTATATCAACAAACCTTAGTGACACTCGTATACAGTGCAGGTATATGTAATAAAACTTTATTTTCATCTATTTTAGGTGAGGTACACAGTCTACAGAGTCAATGTCGGAAGATTATTGTTTTACAATTGATGAAATGTTCATATTTTTCAAAGAAATCAGTTTATAAACTACATGCCCCAAAACTGATACTCAATTATCTGTTGTTTAAAGAAGACGTGCAATTTTCAGACGCTGTTTTGAAAGCTTTTGAGATGATCGAGAAAGAAGAAAAAGATCTCAACAAACTTTTTAACGATATGAAAGTGTGATTTGTGTAACGACTATATGTATTGATTAAAACGAAAATCTGCAGAAGTTGAAAAAATTTACTTTAAGATCAGTCTTCGATGTTAGAATCTTAAATAGGGAGTACTTGTGGGCATTTCTAGGTAAAAAGAGCTTTAAAAAAACAATATCTAAATTTGCAGAAGTAAATGATTTACTTTTAGACCAGTATTCAATGTAAGGTCTAAAATGGAATTACTAATTGTGGACGTTTCTTAATGACGTGCTGTAAAAAAATGCTGTGGATTTTATTACATTCTCAAAACTTCAGCTTTGTATTTCCTTTAAACAATTGTTCGCATAATAAATGTTTGAAATTTTTAAGATAAGGTAAGTTTTTAATTTCACAATAAAGAAGTTCCAGGTTCTTATGTATATCTATTATGATTTTCTAGGAAATTTCTGTGTTTTGACATTAAAAATAAAATTTATGTACCGTTCATCACAGTTAAGTAATTTTTTGGCCCACTTTTCAGTTCAGCATTGAAAAGCAATAATATAAATATTTTAGAACACAAATTGTAAGGGGGGTATACTTGTTTGAGACTGTGCAGCCATCTGGTTGTCAGGCTGTCAGTGCTTCTCTTAATTCATATTATTAATTGATGTACAGCTGTACATGTACTTTATTTATACTTGGATTAAACATTTAATTTGAGAAATTCACATATAACATTGACCTTTGCAGGGCCAATTTTAACTTATGCAAAATATCTATGCTATAGGATCTTGTGAACCAGATAATTGCATGGAATCGAATTCTTTAACAAATTTGGAAGCCCTTCACCCAAGGAACAATCCTGACAAGTTTGGTTTAAATTGGACTAGTGGTTTTTCACAAGAAGATTTTTTAAGTTCACTATATTACACACTAAACACTTAAGCATTTGCGATGCAGTGGCATATAGCAATTCACATGTGTAACACATGTGAATTGCTATATGCCACTGCATCACAAATGCTGCAGCATAAAAAAAATCTGGCAAAAACTATATTACTTCACTGTTAAGTATTGATATGTAATCAATATAAAAGCACTGTGCATTATACATGTAGTTTTCCACAAGGTCTAAATATCATTCTAAATGTGTGCATAAACTAATTGATCCTCGTGGTTTGGTCAGTTTTGACCTCAGGAACATAATATATTATATATAAACTTGTAGATAGGGCTGTCATTAAATAACCCTGTAGATATTAAACAGTTGATTTAATACTGATTCTAAAATTAGAATATTGATACAATTTAAAACCCATGTCTTGTAAAAATATTTCACTCTTTGTCAGCATAACATTGTACATGCCAAATCTCTCAACTCTTGGCATTGTAATTTCTCAAAAGAAGTAGACTGCATTAAACATTTTACTTTTGTAAAAGACCACAAGCTGATGCTTCATGCCAAATGAAGGACCAGGACGGACATCCGTATCTCCTGCAGCAGCTGTGGATATTTCATTGGGGGTGGCTGTGTAAAACCTTGCTGTCACAGTATGCACACTGTTAGCATGGAAACCTATTTTCTTTTTAGTGACCTTGACCCTAGGGGACCCTATAGCAATCCAAAGTGAGGTCTATGCACAAGCTTGCCATATACCATAGTTTGATTACAATATTTCATTCCTAATGATAAAAAAATAAATTTCTGCAAATTAGTCAGTTTTGATTTTAGAAATTTCAGTTTGATTAGGATTTTTTTTTGAAGAAGAAGAAAACAGTTTTTATGCGAAACAAAGCAGTAATTAAAGTTTTGCAATTGGGAACAAGTCTGATAATCTGACCCATGGTGACACTAAGAAATGCTTGCTAGTTATGGATCAGAATCACCTGTTCGACCTCTATCCGAGCACCTGTCGTCATACACCAATCTAATAACAAGCTTTTTCAAAATTGAAAACCTGATTGATTTACAAAGGCCATATATATAAGTTCAAATTCGTATTCGTATATATATAAGTTCAATGCAGACCAAGTAAAATACCAGAAATTGCTTACAGGGTAATTAACAAGTTACATTAGGATGAATAAAATAAACAACTTCTTCCATTTATAAATATTTTATAATCAATAAAAAACCTTGTAAGTTTATAATATAGCACATGTTTTTTCAAATAACTTGATAACTTTTAACTAAATACAGCACACTTTTTCTCAATTGTTGAAATCTCTTTTAATCTTGTAAAAACCTGAAAAATATCATTATGTAACTTGTTTGCTAAATGTTAAAATTTTGAAAACATGTGAAAGCACTTTTGACATTCAATCAAATACATGTAAGTATAAATGTACATATTTAAGATCATAACAAAAACAATCAAACACCCTACACGGCCATAATTCTTTGCATCCTGAAATACGTGTATTGTTTCTTTACTCAAATATTATTTCTTTTCAGAAATACAGTTTCGAAATTGTCCAAGAAATTATTTAGAAAAGCCGTAGCGTCTGTAGTGTGGATTACTAGGTTCTCTGTTAAGATCTGGATCTGCTAACGGGGCAGGTAATTCTGGCTCTTCAGGTTTCGGTCTATTCGTTTTATGTAGGCGAATCTTCATAAAGTGCATTATATCGGGTCTAGTTAGTCCTATTTGCTCCTCCACACAATTGTCAAATATGGTCTGATATTTCCTACAACTGAATAGAAAAAAGAACAACAAATTAACTATTAATAACCTGATGGATTTCTTACACTCGCTTTCCATGGCTATCTATTTTAGATGAAATTATCAAGTTAGTCGATCAACAGTGTATAGCTGGTCTGACTACATAGAAATGCAGGCCAGCCTAGCTCTATACCAGTGACGAAAGGCTAATCTGGCTTTCTGTCCAGCTGGTTAAAGCTACATGCCTCCAGCCAAAATATTTCAAGAAAATCAACCTTGACAAAAAGTGTACCAAGATGTTAAGAAAAGTAAAAACATTAACAATTCAAGAAATAATTTAACATGTTACATGGTATTAATGACTGATTTTGCAGTATTAACCACCATGTTACTACTTCCTTGCAGAACTTTTTGCATACATGTATTTTGACCATTTTTTGGTCATTGTCATAGATTTTAAAAGCTGTTTTTATGCGTAAATTTCTTTGTTCATATGACAATCTTTTATTCTTTAAAACATTTTTAGCATGAATCTGGAGGCATTTTTTGAGTCAAGTAAACACCTCTGTTGAGAACATTGCAAAAATGTTAATTGTTACAAAAAATGAGACTAAAAATATCCTAAGATAATTAAATACATGTTTAATGTATTCATTACTTAGTTGTAGTTATATTTATATATTGCATGACTAAAAGAAAATCCAAAAATATCAACACAGACTTGTTTCTAAAGATTATCAAAAATCTGCACAAATACCTTACATTGGTCATAATATTTAGCATCAAAAGAGTTATTAATCTAGAAATGTGTCCCCATGACACTACATTCCACTGTTATGTCTGTCTACAGATACATGTTTTCATATTTCTTGTCCAACTTTTTACCTCTGCAGGTGACCTTTACCTTATGACCTGAATTTTTGCACAAAACACTGCTTCACAATTTCATTTGTTAAATGTTTGGTTTTACAGCACAACAACACAGCACAGGCTATATGGCAACAAAAAAGGAAAGATGATTTTGTTTAACCTCGGTTGTTACAAACAGAGTTCAAAACAACCTGACCTGCTGGAGCTAAGAGATGCATATGCTCCAGTTATTCTATCCCATTTAGTCGCCTTTTACAATCACACAATGATAATTACTGATAAATGGTTGCTGCGATTCTTTTGCCTCAACCATTGAACCCAACCTCTCAGCCACAAGGGGCTTCTTTCACAATGGTGAAAATTGTGCAGAGTTACATTAAAATTCTTGTAGAAGTTTTTCTCCTAACAAGCATTTTCTTTTAAGACTACTTTTATATGCGCAACACTTTTTCTGTGATGACGTCTAACTTCTTATCAATTTAATACTTAATATATAAGAAGATACATGAATGGCTCAGACATAGTCTGCACCTTGCATACAATGACCTTGAAAAAAATGATTATGCTGTTAACACTCATGATTGTGATTTTGAACATTTTTGATACAGTATAATTCCTCCATTTGAGACTATATATATTTTTTATCTGACTTTTAACCTTAGAGACCTGAATATGCAAGTAATATTCCTCCTATAACAAAGGTGAAAATTTGTGCCAATGTGTATTATAATCCCTCAATAATTGGAGGAGCTTTACTATGGACAAGTATTTTGTCTGACCTCTTACTGTGACCTGACCTTTGATCAAGAAACCTGGTTTCTGGGTGCTATTTTTCATAGCAGTAATCATTTGTATCAAATAATTTTACTATCCATGGCATCCTTGCACTTAGAACACATTTATTCTCCCTACAAATTTCGACATTTAATAATCTCTGCTGACCTTGACCTAGTATTGAGTCTTGTGAATTTTTGTAATATAATTCTTCGCATCTGATGTACTCAAATCAATTCTTCATGTAGCCGCAGATCGTTACCTTCCTGCCCTATTCTGCGGTGTCAATATCAGAATACATAAGAGTGATTATTCAATGGTTCCAAAATCAGCAGAAGAATTTAAATACTTGACCCCTTAACCTAAAAATTTGAATCTGTGCTCAAGATTAACCCATCTTTGAATATGGAGAAGCCCATTCAAAGTTCAAGGGATAACAAGAAACATGGCAATGCCATGAAACCAGGTTTTCAATTATCACCATTGTAGATAAATATGTCGTAGTTGAAATACAAATACAAGCAACAAACAATGTAAGTTAACTATGTGCAATGTAAATCATTAATAATGAATTTTCTATTTTTAGTAACTGTAATCTTGACCCTATTGGGGCCAAAAAGCCATCCCAAGTGAGGTCTTTATAAAAACTTACTTTACATCAAATTTCATAAAAATATCTTATTGTGAACTAGTTATTGACCGGAAACCTATTTTCTATTTTTGTAACAGTGACCTGACTGGAAACAGATTTTCTATTTTAAGCAACAATGACTTTGACATTACAGGACCAAAAAGCAGGCAGATGAGCTGGCAGGCATGCAACAACCTAAAGAGTTTCTGTTTTATAACTTAATAAAGTTTGTTGTGATTAAAAGGATATATTACACTAATAATTAAATTTTATGGAAAAAACATAATAAGGGCCATAATTAGGTCAAAACTTATCCAATCACAAAATCCTGACAATATGCATCAGGGCACTTGAAGGTGAAAGCTTGAACAAAATCCCTTGAGAAATGTTGAAGGAGTTGCGCAACAGAAGAAATTGTTCACTATATATTCTGTACAAAGAAAACAAAGGGCCATAATTAGGTAAAAAATTATGCAATCACAAACCCCAAAAATATGCATCAGGGCACTTGATGACAAAGCTTCTTTGATAGCTTGAACAAAATCCCTTGAGAAATGTAGGAGGAGTTGCACACAGAAGAAATTGTTCACATAAAGAAAACAAAGGGCCATAATTAGGTCAAAAATTATCCAATCACAAAACCCTAACAATATACATCAGGACACTTGATGGCAAAGCTTCTGTGAAAGTTTGAACAAAATCCTTTGAGAAATGTAGGAGAAGCTGCGCACAGAAGAAATTGTTCACTGTATATTCTATGTAAGGAAAAATAACAAAGTGCCATAATTAGGTCAATTGTTATCCAATCACAATATTCTATGTAAGGAAAAATAACAAAGTGCCATAATTAGGTCAATTGTTATCCAATCACAAAACCCTAATAATATACATCAGGGCACTTGATGACAAAGCTTCTGTGAAAGTTTGGTCAGAATCTGTTGAGAAATGTAGGAGGAATTGCACTCAGAAGAAATTGTTTACTATATATTCTATATAAGGAAAAAAACAAAGGGCCATAATTAGGTCAAATATTATCCAATCACAAAACCCTGACAATATGCGCCAGGGCACTTGATAACAAAGCTTCTGTGAAAGTTTGGTCAAAATCTTTTGAGAAATGTATGAGGAGTTGCGCACAGAAGAAATTGTTTACGCCCGCCCGTCCGTCGGCCCGCCCGCTGCCGACATACCTCAATCTAATAATCAGTTTTTTCCTTCGGAAAACCTGGTTAAAAATAGTATAAAAATACAAAAATTGCGTTGTCAAAAGTATAGAGCATCAGGTCAGAAAAACTTCAAAATCAATTAAATTAAGTAAAATCAATAAAGTGCAGTTAATTACTTACAATCTAAATTTTAATTCATGCTGCGTATCAAGACATTTCCAATAGTCAGTGAAGCTTTCTGCGCAGCTTTTCTTTACTTTCTGTAAGAACTCCATACCACAACGGGTAACCTCTTTGCCCTCATTTAAACATGGACGTGGATCTTTCCCATTCTCTGACTTACACAACATGAACTCCTGAAAACAAGAAGTAACTCATCAATGCTAAACCATCGCTGGCAACAGTTGCAATATAACTTGCATTTAAAATAAAACTTTCATTTTCAAGACTAGTATAACTTCTTTATACATGGATGGATTTTGATATAATTTACCATAAATGTTCTCCATGTTGAATTGAATTGTATCACACAAAATGAATGTCAAGGTCACAAGTGGTCTAAGGTCAAAATATTAAAATTTGTTTGTTGGCCCTGTATCTTAATCATTCTTTGAAGGATTACAAAATAATTTGGTACAATGTTCACCATAATGGGGTGGTGCGTTGCACACAAAACCCAGGCCTCTCAAAGGTCATGTTCAAACTTGGAAGTTAGCGCAAAATCTGTGTCCAAAGCGTAACTTCCGTATGAATGCATTGAGGGATTTTGATATATCTTGGGATAAATGTTCTCCATAGTGAAGCGGAGTGTTGCACAAAAAAATTCAGGTGTCTGTGTTAAAGGTAAAGGTCATACTTAGGGAAACAAGAGCACCGCAAGGCGGAGCATTCTATGCCCAAAAGTGATTTTTTTTTTAGTAAAGATGAAGCATTTGTAAGACATGGGAATTAAATAAAGTATTACCTCCTTCACAAAACAATCCTCCTTTGAAGTTTCAATATTGTGGTCCAAATGGACCTTAAGTTATGCCCCGGAAACTGTTTTCAGTTCTAAGCTAATAGTGACCTTGACCTTGTGACCCCAAAACCAATAGGGGTCTTCTACCCAATATGGACAATCATCCTATTAAGTTTGAAAACTGTGGGCCAAATGGAACTTAAGTTATGCTTCGGAAACTGATTTCAGTTTTAAGGTCATAGTGACCTTTGACCTTGTGACCCCAAAATCAATAGGGGTCTTCTACCCAATATGGACAATCATCCTATTAAGTTTGAACACTGTGGGCCAAATGGAACTTGAGTTATGCTCCGGAAACCAAATTGCTAACGGACAGACTGACTGACAGAAGTTCTAAAAGGAGAATAATAATGTGGCTACTCTATTGTTCTCTCTATTGTTCTTTTTAGCCACACAAAAGAAAATAGCCACATGAAAGCATTACGGAATGAATGACTTCAAAGAGAAAGAACAGTTACCTATTATCCCTCTAGCCACATAATTACTGTCCTGTGAGTGCAGATAGACAGACGGACAGACGCCAGGGGGTATAACATTCTTTTGGGCATATAAAAAGGTCAAATAACAAAATAAAACATTCAGTTGCTAGTATAACTTCTATATACATGGATGGATTTTAACATAACTTAAGATATAGTTAGAACAAATGTTCACCATGGTCAGTTTAGTTGTCCTGCCCAAAATGAAGGTCACAGTCACAAGAGGTCAAAGGTCAAATAAAAACATCAAAATATGGTTGTCAACACTGTAGTGTATCTTACTTAAGCTTTGAAGTATTGTGCTTAGTGGTCAGAGGATTTTTGTTATGCCCGTTTGCGCTGAGCTTGACATAATTGACAAAATAAATTGTGCACTGTTTGCATGTGCATCCAAACTTGTCCATGCCATAACTTCTTTGTGCATGGAGAAATTTTCAAATAACACAAGTTGAGTTTTTTATGTTCATATGTCATGCACATGAACCAGGTCACCGAGTCAAGGTCATCTAAGATGGTGCAATTTCAAGATTTTGCCTTGGTTATACATGTATATATTTTCCCCTTCAGAAAGCCATAGGTTGTTTTAAAATTGGGGAAAAAAATCATTCGAGTCACGAGCATGTTTCTTCATATGACATCACTCAGTACTGGTTGCTTCCAGGAAGCGGACTCAAAAGTGTTTAATATAAGTTGCAAGGACTTGTTTTGCAATCAAGCTTAAATAAATATGCTAAAACAAACTTTGATTGACTCCTAAACTCAAATTGCTGCCTCTAACAATATTGTAAAATGAAAATGTAAAAAAACATCAAGTATATCACAGGAACTTGAAATTTAATCAATAGATCACAAAATATGCGTATATTAGTGATATAGCCCTTATCTCTATTATGTTTTTTATATAGAGATAAGGGCTATATCACTAATACACGCATATTTTGTGATCTATTGATTAAATTTCAAGTTCCTGTGAGTATATATACAGAGACGAAATATATAAATCATGCTCAAAAACCACCTAATTTATGGCACAATAGCTCAGTTGGTTAGATGTAGCCCGATAGTCCACTAAGCTCAGTTGGTTAGATCACCGACTGTCACAGTCACTCCTGAGGTCGCGAGTTTGATCCTGGGAAACACCCTAGACACTTTCAGTGTTTCCCATCTACCTATAGGTGTACTGGTAAGAAATCCAGGTAATCCTAGCATGTATCAGTGCTATTCACTAGGCATGTAAATGAACCAAGGGGTCTATTCATAATTCAATAAAAGCTAGGGACTGGTTCCACATTCCCTTGTATCTCATAGCTATCTGTGAAATCTAGAGTCATGTATATGACCTCGCGAGGGGTTTGACATTAATGGAAGATAGGTAAAGAGGAATTAATTGTTACCAAATGCCCTGAACTTTTGGTGGTTCTTGAAAATATTACATTTGTCTGAAATTTCAGTTGAAATAAATTCATCCCACCCACCATGTAAAGGTAAGGTTTTCTTACTTTACTTTGATCATCACAATATTTGCCCATGTGCAAACTAGCAGCTTTCATAGCAGGAAATGTTAATTTAATTTCCTGCATCATGAGCTCATCACGAGCAGGAAGGTTGAAAGTTTCTGTAAATGGCATTTTCTCTGCAAGGAGAAAGCCAAGGGAGGCTATCGCAAAACGTCAACAATATACAGCTAAATGCCGTAAATAACGGTCGGTTAAAGTAACGGCTAAATACCGTCAGACTTTGTACGGACTTGTAGCTTTGGTAAAATTCACATTTCATCATGCGTTTCCAGCATATACCACAGTGCATTTAACAGAAAATACCTGAAATTACCCAATTTCAAACCGCGTTTTTCCATGTTAGAACATTGCCTAACATATAATTTTGAGGAAAAATTGTTGTTTTGTAGATTTTTTGATTTTTTTCATTAACCCATTACCCCTTGAGCATTTTGTGAAAATTGGCTGTTTTCATTGAAAAGTCTCCCGTTACAAGTTCAAGTTGCTATAAAACTATTAAAACTGCTTCAACACTAATCAAACTTGGCACAAATGTTAACTGGACCATTGCCTTTGTAACAACATGCTCAGTCTTAAATTTCCTGTTACCATGGCAACTAGGGGACATCTCAAAATTGCCAAAAATCACTATTTTGCGTTGATTTTTTCCATCAAAATTGATTTTAAAGTGCTGCCACTTCTCAATGGATTGAGGTAGCGTCAAAGGCTTTTCAGCATTGGTTACACGTTACCTTATGATCGACCTGGGGTCATTTTTAGCCTCTCACAAGTCCAAAATTTTCTTTGCGATGAGGGGGACTCCGCCCCCCTTCAAACCCCCAAACAGAAGGGGGCACATCCACCTTCTGGCAACCCCCTGATGTATCTTTTGAATGGGGGACGGCGCCGAAAAAGTGGTCAATTTTTTAAACAACATTTCTCAAACAAAAACAAGTGTTTGGGGGCCTAAATAAGGCATTTTTTCACCATTTGAGAAAGCAAAAGGGGGGGGGGGGTGAAAAAGCGTAGAAAGGCGTTTAGATCTGGTAATGGGTTAATCAGAGACCTAAATTACAGATAAAATATTAAACATAGCTCTTTGATAATACCACAGGTTTATATATAAATCCGTGATAATACCAATTCCTATATATAATATTAATTATATGCTAATATTATACTTTACATAAATTTGCTCCTTCTTTATCTGTACGTGTTACAGGGTTTGCAGCAATAAATAAAATATTGTTTGTTTAACCTTCCGCTACCTACCAACAAATACACAGCTACCTTTTTTTTTACTAAACATTGAAGCATAGTCTGTCAATGAGAATCGCATCTTTATCTTCATGTCTGCCTCATGCTTTTTAATTGTAAATATACCGACTGGGATATTATTATGTTGAATAAAAATTTGAAAATATGATTCTCAACTTTAGACAGATGCTCAGCATTCACAATTAGTTTTTTGAATTCGCTATAATTTTAGACAGGGAATTTTATTCTATTTTTTTTTTTTTTTTTTTTTTTGATATGATAATTTTTTTTCATCTACCAACCTACCCTACCCAAACTTGCAAATGTTGCGGGAGGGAAACAAACATAATTATAAGGCTGACCTTACCGCAGTATTTATTTTCCTCCGCCAATGGCACTATCACAGAAATGATTCACATTGAAGTTCTCAAAAACTTAAAGTTTTTTGGTATCTTGTTACAGTTTTCAAAGTAATTCTCATTTGCCATATAGTACATTGACTGTCTTTTGCATATATAGCTCTGTTGGCAATCATCGGTATTATTGTAATGAATTAGTATTTTGTATGGAAGTCAAAATACCATTTTGTTTACATTTTGCTACCTTTATGACACATTACTTACTTTCTTCAGTTGTAAACAACATCTATATGCCCTAAATCCATTATTTAAGCACACGTTTGACATTTCTAAAGAATTAAAGATCCTGCGTAACTCATTTTTATGGTTTTATATCATATATGATGCTCAAATTAAGATTTATCAATATTGTAAGTTCCAAATAGCATTATTTATAAAGATATTATACCGAATTTAACATTTCATGCAAAAAAGGAAGTAATTAGAAATTTATTTTCTATAAAGTCTAAGTCAAATGATTTCACTAAGAAATAAAAGCATATAGTTTAATGATTACATACATATAATGTGCGCAAATATTTGCAGTACATATTTTACATATTCTTCGATGTTTGAAAATTATTTTATAAGCATAATTATATACATATTTAAAATTTCACTTGAGTAAGGTATACAACCTCAATTATAACATACAGGATCTTTTAAAAACTATCTGCCCTAAATCCATTATATTAAACACATGTTTGACATTTCTAAAAAGATCCTGTAAACTCATTTTTATGGTTTTATATCATATATATATATAATGCTCAAATGAAGATGTATCAATATTGTAAGTTCCGAAAAGCATTATTTGTAAATATATTACCGAATTTACATTTCTTGTTAATAAAGAGAGGTAATTAGAAATATATTTTCTATAAAGTCTAAGTCTAATTTTTCAATAAGAAATGAATGCATATATTTTAATGATTGCATATAATGTGGACAAATATTTGCAGTGCATATTTAACATATTCTTCGATGCTTGAAAAATTGTTTTAGAAACATAATTACATATATAAAATTTCACTTAAGTGTGTATACAACCTTAATTACAACATAAAGGAACTTTAAGAAAAACGATTTATAAGGAATAATGTGCAATTCGCGGAGGAAAATAAATACAGTGTGTGTATGATTACCGGAAGTAAGAACTTCAAGTACGACAGATATTATAATGGTATATGTGTCTAACACCATCGTTGACGGTTTGTGTGCTTACCACAATGTTTCATTGAAGGAAATAAATAAGTGTTGACAAGTTTAAAAATGTGGAAAAAAACATGTACTAGTATAATGGCATCATAAAGTATTGTCTAATTCGTGGAAATATAGAATTTAAGCAGTTTCTGCTAATTGTTTTGTTTTAATGTCCGTATAATAAGAGGATTTCCATGTGAGTTGATACTTAATTGACATTAAACATTATATGTAGCTCTATGAATTGATACGGAGTGGGTGAGTGAGCATGCTATGTGATGTGTTGCATGCAAAAAAATATAATTTTATTATTGTAAAAACATAAAGTACTGCTGCAGAAAAAAAAGTTTACATATATATTATGTATAGGACATTTTTTTAAAATTGTAAGTACATTACAACCTTATAACCTTACATTATAGTTGTAAACTAGTATCTTTTAATTATAAGTAATGCAAATCTCTCATCTGAAGAGAAACTGTGATAATTTCAAGTAAAATTGTAACTATAAGTAGCGTAAACTGAAATAGGAAAGTGTTAATTTCATGTCACGGTGGCCATTTTTAAAAATGGCTGCCATGGCACCCATCTTGGCATATATAAAATGGATCTCATGCCCAAAATGTTTCTTTTGTCTTAATTATCATCTGTGCCAAGTTTGATGCTTTTCCCATTTTCTGAAGTATTTTAGCATATTTTGTTACAAATTGACTGGTCTACTTGGGTATGTGGCTGAATAGTTAAGGTCATTGACCTCAAAGTACTTGCCTCTCGCCACTGTAGGTTCGTGTCGGGTTCTACATTGTGAGAAAGCTACCAATCTAGCTTGCGAAACGTTAATGTTTCTAACTGGGAGCCTGAAATAATGTACAGAGGGGGTACCTTAGGTACTCCTCCTCCAGTAAATCTGGAAAGCGGCCATTATGACACTATACTGTGTTTGGTGTGACGTAAAACCCAACCAAAACAAAACAGTGCAACCTCTGCAGAGCAACTTCCTTTGGGAGACAAAGATTTGTGTTGTTGTTGAGATGTTGCTCTACAAACGTTTATTTTACTGTTGTTTTACTTTATAAAAATTGTTACTTTTTTGCTTTAATTTCTTTATTTTGCAAAGGATTTATTTTACACTTTACTTTTAAGTTTCATATCCACTACAATATAATAATTATATGACAAGGCTGACTCATTAACTCTACTGAGTAGCGTCAATATTTTCCGAATTAACTTCCCGTTAAACTTAGAATTTTCCTTATTTTTTCTTTATTTCCTCAAGGATTTAATTCAGACTTCCAAAAATGTTTATCAACTGTGACCTTTGTCATATGAGTATGCTAGCTCCTGCTTTTGTTGATTTATCTTCGTTTTATTATGTATTAGAAAATTGTTACTTTTTAAGGTATTATCTTTATTGTTATACTACAAGTATATGGTATCTACTCTAGACTTAAGATAATTGTTTTAGCTTTGTCACTAGTCCCATCATGCATGACAAGGTTTTTTTTTCATCTAGCATCTTTTTTTCAAAGGCTATTTCCTCTTTGAACTTATAAGTTTACTTTTAAAAGTTTTTATTTCTTTTGCTTATTTTTGTTTCTTCAGATTTTAGATTGTTTTCTTTTCCGTTAGAGCATAGATATGTCTGTTTTAAACTTTTATTGTAATGGTCATATTCATATAATGTGGTGCAAAAATATTGAACATTCTCAACAGTGATTTTTGATACTGATACAGAAATATATTTATATCATAATTTTTCCCCATAGCATGTATTTTATTAATCGAGCGTGGCTGTCTCCTCTGACAGCTCTTGTCTACATACTTCGCATTTAAGTTTGATAATGTTTTAAAGAATATTGCTATTAAGAATAGAAGATCTTTTATTTTGTTAATTAACTGCATACTTCATAGATCACATTTAATGTTTGACAATATTTTGAATAGAATTACTATAACGAATACAAGATACGAGATTGTTGAATTGTTATTATGCTGTAAGGGGCAGAACTCTTGCAAAACTGTTCAAATTTTTAATTTTTCGAAGGGAAACAACTCTTCTGGTCTTACCTGATACTTTCTAAAGGTAGATTACTCTACCTTTACATTCTTTGCAGGATATAAAATGACAAGTTAATTAAATTGTAGAAATGTACATAACAGACTTAATTATCTCATGTGAACTTGAAAATACAAGAATGTTTCGTTTGAAATAAGACTGTTGAATTATTTTATCATATGTCAAATGATTTCCACGAGTTTTTGAGAAGGCCAAGTAAAATTTATTGTTTGTTGTTTAAAGTGACATTATGCATATCCAAGTCAACAAGGGAAAGTCAAAATAAGGTAGCTTACCGTAATTCTTTTCAATTTTATAATTTACTTCACATGCTTGATAAATAAATCTCTGAACAGTCTTTTTATTTTTGAGGCAAACATACATTTTATCCTAAAGATTCTCCAATATGATTGTGTCACAGAGAGGTAACTTGGTTAGAGTCGATGACTTCTAATCCAGTTACCTCTCTGGCGTGGGTTCGATCCCCAGGAGAGGCTTTGGTTGTTTAGAGCGGGGGAAGGTAGTCTAGTACTGGTGTAACTCTCCAGGAACGTTGGTAAGGAAACTACCCGCCTATATGACTGAAATACTGTTGGGAAAAGGCGTAAAATGAAACAAACAAACAAACCATTATTACAGTCGATCATTAGAATTCAGCTCAAACTTTGACAGGGAAAAAATTAGCATAATGTAACTTTTAATCACTTAAGAGACCAACTTGGTTACATATCAGAAATGTAGAGGTTTGAGCCCTTACACGTCCATGCAATCTAACCAGGAAATTTAACAATGTGTATTTTGGCCTGGTTTAAAATCTTTTAAACTTTGAAGAAATGGACTGTCAGTGCAACTGCAAGGTCATAAAGTTGTATTTGACCATGATTGAAATCCTTAAGACTTTAAAGGAATGAGCAAAAGGCACCAGAAGCGAGGGAAGTTTTAGGTTATAATTATTGACCAAATAGTAACTTTCTGAAAACCAAAATAAAAAGGTTTTGAGGCCTAAAATAAAAGCATAGGAAGGAATGCTAAATGTGAAATGGTCAAAAAATGTAGCAAAATGTAAACAAACTAGTATAGTAGTATTTTGACTTCCATATACATTTGTAAAATGATTAATCGCTATATCTGTACTGCATCGCAAAAGGCACCAGAAGCGAGGGAAGTTTTAGGTATAATTATTGACCAAATAGTAACTTTCTGAAAACCAAAAATGAAAAGGTTTTGAGACCTAAAATTAAAGCATTTCTGGGACATTGTGGGCCTTTAATAAATGCGCTTACCAGGTAGCATTGCAATTGAAATCAATGATTAAACTTATGAAAATTATTATTGCAAACTACAATAGACATATACAATTTTTGTACTTTTTAATCAGCACTATCGAGCTTATTGTTATTTCAATAAATTCTTTTTTATGTAAGAGTTAGACGCTTATAAGAAAAATAAAACAATGATTTAAACAGCGTAAATTAAAGACGTTTATCACATAAACTGCGGCGCAGGAGTGTAATAAAGCCATTTAATAAAAACCATATTACACTAGGCGATATTACACTAGTGTAATAACACTTTGACATCACGTCATTTGCACTATAAACATAGCGTTAAAGCGCGCTAATGTTAGCGTTATACTATAGGCGCGTCAAAGTAAAATGACTCTTGTTAACATTTTACAGTTCTTATTTTATATATGTGATAAATAGAATATTATATTCGTGTAGATTCAATACTAAATTTATTGAACTCGTTGAATAAAACAATATTATGCTCGCCAGAGGCTCGCATAATATGATTTTATTCAACTCGTTCAATAAATTTAGTATTAAACCTACACTCTATTTATCACACACCCGTGCCGATTTTGCGACTCCGTAAATATGGTATTGCACGGCCGTGCATATATTTTGACGTGGCGTCATTAGCGTTTATACAAACATATATAGTGTAAAGACGCGCTGAATGTTAGCGTATACTATAGGCTCGTCACATGAAAATGACGCTTATTTCACTTTAAACGGTCTTATTTTTGGGTATGTGATAAATAGAATATTCAATTCGTGTTAGTTCATTACTGAATTTATTGCATCTCGTTGAATAAAATAATATTTTTTTTTTTCAATCTCGTGCAATAAATTCATTATTGAACTCACACTCATTCAATATCCTCTATTTAGTTTTTCATTTGTAGCGTCGTTGACTTACTTTTCGTAGGCACGGACAATGTATTAATGAATAGTTAAAGTGACTCGACTGAGGTTTTTGACATGAGATTAATATTTCATTTGATAGAGCAAATAATTTCAGATCGTTTTGTTTTCCCAGAATAATCATGTTAATTGTAAAAATAAATGACCAAAAATAACTTAAAAATACGAATTTTCAATTCATTTCTGGGCATATTTCTTAATTATCTTTTGCATATTTTGACCTCAGAGGAGTTCCTTTGAAACCCCTACTACATGCAGTATGTCTGTATGAAATAATGAGGGTCCATACGCCCTTTCAGGCACTGAGAGTACGGAATCCGGACATGGCACCATTCATGTTCTTAAAGGTTATAATCTACCAAAAGGTGACCTATAAACTTTGAGTCATACTAATTATGTATGCAAGTATTATTGTGATCTTTACTATGTTGATGCACGGGAGGCCGATGAGACCGAAGAAAAAAAAGTATTGCTGCCAAAATAAATGATCACATCTTTCGTACGGGGTTGACTGACTGACTGATCAATACTGTTGCAACTCAACTAGTACCTGACACATGCATTCGTTATGCATAGCCGACATGTAAGAGCATTATTCCCAGTATACGAGTATACACAAACGAATTTTGAAGATTTTAGGCCTATAATTGAGGTTCCCTTTTTGAATTTTGAATATACCCCAAAAATCGGTTTGGGTTGATTTTTTTAATGAATATACCCCAAAACCGGTGAAATATAAATTACATAGTAAGATTCAGCAAATGATATTGAACAGAGTTTTAGTAAAGGGGTGGGGGCTTGCCTCCATTTTATCAGTCTTCACAGATCAATTGAGGTTAGCTCATATGACTAGGGGCTAAGTATCGTCTATATTCAAAAGAATTTGTCTTACATATGGGGTTGTGAAGGGGAAAAAATGTATTTGTTTTAATGGTCTTAACTTGTCCAACTTTTTGTAAAGCTGGCGCATATTGGCTTTATTTAAAAGCTTTAAAGTACCTAACCTCGTACACTATCCTCTAGCTTCTTCTTTCAAAATCAACAGTAATCTTTATACGTACAAAAAAAATAGATTATGTTAATTTGGGTTGGAGATGTTTCAATTATATAGTAAATGTAAAGCAAGTGGTAAACTGAACTGACTGAACTATTTGGCTATTAGTAACTTTTTGGAAACTATAATCAAACCAGCTCATTTGCGTGCGATTTCCAGTGCTGTCCGCTGTACACGCAATTTTTGTTTCTTGGGCGGCAGGAGGGGCGGGGGGGGGGTAGGGGGGGGGCAATGTAGATGGTTTTGTTTTATGGTGATTTCTAAAACTTCTGTAAATCATTTTCCAAAATCCAATTCAAATCGTAGTTCAACCTGGCTACTGTTTTACGTGTATATTTATTTTCTCATACTTCGAGATAGTAAAGTGCAAAACTCCAAAATGATATAAAAATGTTTCATTTTTCATATAAAAGCTAAAATTATATTTGTTTCGGGTTTCGTGTGCAACGACATTTATCCGGTACTGTGCAGGTGTGCGCATTAATTGTGCTTCAGGTCTAATAATTTTACAGTGTAGTTAGCTCTTATTGTGTAAGTGTTTCGATAAATAATAGGTAAATAACAATAGCAATACCGAAATGTTAAATCAATTAGTAGAAGCGTAATTGAGTAATTGTTTATTT
Organism: Ruditapes philippinarum; assembly: GCF_026571515.1. Lineage (NCBI taxonomy): Eukaryota > Metazoa > Mollusca > Bivalvia > Venerida > Veneridae > Ruditapes > Ruditapes philippinarum. The sequence continues at coordinate 113,107 of NW_026867118.1, read as the reverse complement.
AGGTAATTATGGAAAACGATTTTCTGTATTTAAAACAATTTTAAGTATTCTTTTGTTTTATTTTAAGGATCTTAAATAAGGAACGAAGCATGCTATAAACGAGTACTATATAGATTTGTCTCTTATTTAAAAGTCTAGGTCTTGCCAAATAGCTAAACACTGCATATGTATACATGTAGTTGTAGTATTCAAAGTGTTATATTATTAATATTGATGTACGTCTCTACTTTGTATAAATAATTATTGTTTACCAAAGTTTTTCGTGATATTTTCATTAAATTGCTGTCATTTGAACTACAGTTTAATTTATAAATCACCATTCCGTCTTTTTTTCGTCCTTCGATAAATAAAAAAAGAACAGTATATATGTCATGTCGCCATAGCGACCACTTATTTACAACCGGAAATGGAATTAATTAATTGGTTATAAACTTCCGGTTAGTTTCTGTTTGTGAATTACCGCTATAGATTAAGATATAACGTTGTGAGGGATTGAAAAATGACCAGGAATATATGAGAATGTATCTTCACACCATTTTATCAGAGTAAATTCCAGTTTTCATATTATTTGTGACACATATCAAGTGCAGGTAATTTCACCTGTACATGACTCGACGTACTGACTCCTCAAATCTAGAAATCTATCAGTCAGTCGCGAAATATTATATAACAATGATGTGATAAGATTGTCAGTTTAAAATCTACAGTTTAACACGGAAAGTGAATTCAATAATCTGGTGGTAGTTGTTTATATGTTTCAACAAATGTCACCTGTATTGATATCACAGTGTGAGAAAAAATGTGAAGTCAGACCAGGACCCAGGCTCGAAAGACTGTTCTTTGGCTCTACCAAAATATGTTAAGATTAAAAGAATCTAACATTGTTGGCCTGTATAGACCGGAATATCTACTGTTTATGGCTGTAACAAGGCTCTACGGAGTGTGTTTCGTATTAGCTTTAATTTATAGCTGTGTTCAACCTTTACTCATAGTCTAATTTCTAAATATTTGAAATGTATTAATGTTTATTAATAGTATTAAATTTCACGTGATTGACTAACCCCAACACACCCAGAATTTTATAATTATAACAATGATTCACTGTTGATAAATGTATGCTCCTCACTCACGGAAGCTTTTATTTTGTTAAGGGGTTATCTGGAATAAATCGTCAGTTCAGAGCTGACCTGTGACCATTCTCAACACACTATTAAACACCAAGTTTCTGGTAAACAGTTACCTGAGATCTAGATATTCCTGTCTAGGACAACAAGCAGTGTTTGATTCTTTTTCTTGCATTTTATATAATATTATTAATCTCGTTTCGAAAAAAATAATGTTGAAACCAAATATTTTCATTTAGCACTTTTTTTCTTTATAGTAGATCTAGCATATGAGTTTTGTATCGATTTATTCAGGGAATAGACATATACACATACAATTTTATCACAGATATCAACTTGCATATATATAAAAACACACACATAAATGCAACAAAAATAATTATAAGATTAATTAATGAGTATGTTCTATGTAACCCTAAGGATTGCCCATTAAGGTAAAAGCTTATTTCCAATGGGGTCCATTTTCTGTAAAATTATTACACTAACTTACATAATAATAAATGAGTTATAAAGAAGTTTACAACTGAATTCATTACGGTGGCGTAAAATGATGTAATTTTAACAACACAACTCATTTAGGAAAAATACATCCCATATGGGAATGACATATTGATTTTCTAGCACAGGTATAAACAGAAGATAACCCTGTCTGATATGCAAGAAAGTTTAGTCACTTGTATTTAACTACAGCAATATCATTTAATATTTTTGAATCTAAAACCAATGAATGCTGATATATTTGTGGGCATTTAAAATCTGCTTTTCTTGAGTCATATTGCAGAATAGAAAAGTTAAATCTAGTAACAATTATTTACATGCATGATCAGATCTATCATCATTCTTTGTTGCTCCCCAGTTAAATACATGACGACCTTGTCTCTTACATGATTTTTCCAGTAATCTACATAATATAATAATGTACCAGAGTGAATGAGGACTGACAGCTCTTGTTGCTTTTATTTTCAACACTAAAGAAAATGTACTTCACATGAATTTTTATTGTTTCAGATGTTAAGAAAATTTCCATGAATTGGTGAGAAAAAGAACCAGTGGGACATAATGGCGGCCAAAGTGGCACCAAAAACACTTCCTCCACTACAGAGAAGACCAAGCATAAAGTACGATGATCAGGCTATTGAAGTAGAGAATGTTGGTGGTACACCATTTGTAAGTGTGTGTTACCTGTATAAATTTGTTGTTGTTTTCATCTGGTAACTTACATAGTACATGTAGCTAGTGATTGAGTCAAAGTTTACAAAAGATACCTTGAATTTTTCTAAGGGTGAACTTATTGCATTATGATTAGTTTTGATTTTAAGCTTGACTATTCCAAGAATAGTTTGGGGACATCCAGAATTTAGACAATCCATTGTGCAACCTTACTCTTATAAATTGCTGAGTAGTGATTAATATAACAATTTATATTATAATTTTATAAAACTGCATGTTTGTAACATGACTTTTCACTGGATAATCATAAAGGTTTATATAGTTTTATATACACTGCTTCTGTCAATTATCAAGAAATGGAACTTTTTCTCTAAAAGAAGGTGCTTGCTTTAGGCCTATTATAAATTCCTAGCAGCTGGAGTTTTATTATATTTCCAAACAGCCATTTATATAGGGTAATATAATCTGTCAAAAATCTTTGGAACTAATTATATATTGAGATACAGATCTCATACAGCTGACAGGTACCATGTTAGTTTATATAGAACTACATTCTTAAGATAATGTGTTTGAACTGTCATTTATTTCTCAAATTTGTAAAATGTACAAAACACCATTTTTGGTCACCACCACATAGACAATATATTTTTGGAATACAATAGATGATGCTGGTTATCTTACAGATGTATTTGATCCTGGTCCAAATAACTTCTTCTGAAGTGGCGTGTTCATAGAATTGATCCAAAATATTTTTTAAGATAATTACTGCAGTTGTTGAATATGCGCGCTTTAGATTTTACTGTATCGTATTGCACCCCCACCACTGATGATATACTGTAACTTAAAACTTTGCATGTACTATATAAAATTATGTTACATTTTGTCACCTTAATGCAGTAATGGGTTAACTCGCATTGAATTTAAATGGGAGTTAACCCATTACTGTGCATGTCTTCTAATTCATAAAGGACTGTATGAGAATATTTAGGATGGAGCACATTGTTCTTTTTGTAGGTCTCATTTTAGTTGTAACAGCATATTAAATCAGTTCCTCGAAAACGGCTGTTTTTAGCTGCACATTTGACAAATTTTTATTGAAACAATGTAAGAATTTTGTTTTGTCAGTAGCATTGTTTTATTTATCTCATATTAAATGTGTTAAGTTTATACAAATTTATCATAATTTGATTGTGTTAATATCTATAAACTTATTGAAATACTCTTGAATCTGTTCCTGGAACCAACCAGTACTAAGAAATGAGTGTAAAAGTTTATGCTCAAGGAAACAATGGCTTGTCGACAATGAGGTTTGAACTTAAATCCAAGATTGAAAAAAAACAAAGTTGGTCATCCAACAGAATAGAACCTGAAAGTAAACCAGATTGGTTCCCTATTCAGATGAAATTTACATAAATATTTTGGTTTATTTGTGTAAAAAAGAATTGTTTTATTGGGAAAAAACATATGTATGGACACATATTGCTTCACCTCAAGTTTACAAGATCTTCTGACAAGATCAAATGAAAGGTAAGTTAATTTTCATTTTCTTTTTAAGAGGTTACTTCAACTAATAGGTTATGTGCATCTGCATATTTCATTAAGCTGTATTAATCAAGAGGTATGAAAATTCTAGCTTTACTGGTAGAGTAAGACTAGCTAGATGTATGTCTGTGCATTATTGTACTGGCACTTAAGCGAACCTGAGTAGAACCACATTAAGGCAATCTTTGTTTTAAAATCTATATATGATTTTCGTTGTATTCTAAGTCAGGTGTGTTCTAAAATTTTGAAGGTTTGTTAAATACTACATGTTGTCTGTATAAATACAAGTATTACAAATATTATTGCTTTTGTGCCAAGCAATTAAATTCAATTATTCAAGACTTCCATTAAGTTCCAAAATTTGGAAGTCAGAGACCTTTAAATGTTTGACTTTCTAAGTCACATTATATAGATCAAGAAGAAAAAGGGTTAAATTTTGGAAGTTACATACCAAAATAAGGAGTAAATTATTCCCAAACTTCCACTTATGGAAGCCCTGACTATTTTAATTATGTAATTTTGCTTCTTCGCTAATTATGTGGCAATTATATATACATAAAGTTTATGGAAACTTTTTTTTACAAATTTACTGTTTAGTCGATTTAGACCCATTTTCTTAAAGTACATGTATGCAAATTATAAAGAAGAGAACAAGTATCTCTTGTTAATTGTCAAGTGTCAGTATATATCAAGTGTCTTAGTGTATATTGTTACAAAAATCAGTAAAAACTAAATATTGCTAGATTTTGACATTTTCGAAGACGGAAAGCAACCAACATGCCATTTCAATGAAATCGCTGTCTTCTAGATTACAGGTACCATACTTATTTGACTTAAGAGATTTTTTTGTTTTGTTTTTTTTACAACAAATGAATGTGAATTTTTAATACAGTCTATGCATATCAGTAGTAAAGAAAGAGCAAAAATTAATTCAAATAAATTTTCAGATGTTGTATTAAGTTTAAGTCTACACAAGATTAAGTTTCAATCAAATTAAGTCAGATTTTAGTTATTTGACGGATACATATTACATGTACAATAATTACAATAATTATCTGTAATTTTGTGAAGTCATTTTTTCTGAACAATATATTAAGTAAATATACTAGTTATTTGGTGAGATGCAGAGTTCTTTCCCTTAAAATTTCTTTTGGATAAACTTGCAATTTTCATTTAAGTATTAATTCACTGACACATTAATTGATAATTTTTTAATCCATGTTCATTGTCTATTAATTAATTGGGTCAGTCAGTGCTGTATAAGGTACATTTCGTAAATATTTTTGTGCCCTTGACTTATAATGCCATTATTTGCTGCACTTATATTGGATAGCTTACAGGATGTAAATAAGTTAGTAAGTTACAGCGGATATGGTCGATTAAATTGTTTTAATTTTATTCTTTCATACTTCACTTAGATCTTATAGCCTTAAGCAATTTCCATTGTATACAACCTGTTGAGTGAAGTGTAAGATACTGTGTTTATTGTCTAATGCAGATACTATCTATTTGATGATGTGCATAAAACACACATACACAGACACACACTAGTCATGTGCTTAGTTTTATCTTGAGAAACATTTTCACTCTGGTAGTCTATGAAAAAGGAAAACAACATATTTATATACTTATTTGTGAGAAATTAATGTGTTTAGGATATTACTGAAGTCAACGCATTTCAGTTATGCATCCTTCACACACCATTGCCTGTTTAACACTATGTTTATTTGACACAGTCTGTAAACACAGTCACGTTTTGTTGGATATAGTTTGTTAAATTATCTTCTTATAGTGGATAGATTGTAAGTTGAATTATTATTATTTTATTATTTAGATGATTTTGCCATTATTATTCTGTTTCATTTTCTTGTATTTTTATTAGTATTTAGTTATAATTTAAAATCATAAATTTATAATGCTCCATTATTTTAGTCACAGTATTACCACTGTTTAATATTTGTGTGCATTTGTTACTTCTTGTTTTACTTAATTCTTTTCCTCATTTATTATTTAAGTTAACTGTGCTCAATTATCTACTGCTTAAACATTTAAAATGTTTCTAGGAAGAAATATACTTGTCTATGAATTAGTAGGAAGTTTTAAGAATTAATTTTATAGTGACCTTATTGTTAAAATAACATAGTTATGTCAACTCAATCATTTATCTGCACATTCACACAATTATCAAATGAGGCAACTCAGTTATTCACCAGTATGTTCTCACAATTGTGTTCAAGTAAGGCAACCCAGTCATTTGCCAATACATGTATTTTCACACAATTATGTTCATGTGAGGCAACTCGGTCATTTGCAAGTATGTTCACAAAATTATGTTCATGTTAGGCAAGTCAGTCATTCACAAGTATGTTCACAAGGTTATGTTCACGTGAGGCAACTCAATCATTCACCAGTATGTTCACACAATTATAATACAAGGAAGGCAACCCAGTCATTCAAAAGTATTTGTTACACAGTTATGTTCTAGTGAGGCTACCCAATCATTCACCAGTATGTTCACATGGTTATGTTAAAGTGTGGCAACTCGATCATTTGCCAGTACGTTCACACATTTTTGTTCAAGTGAGGCAACTGAATCATTCACCAGTACAGTACAGGTTCAAACAATTAATTACAAGGGAAGCAACCAAATCATTAACCAGTACATTCACACAATTATGCTAAAGTGAGGCAACCCAATTATTCACCAGCATGTTCACACAGTTATGTTCAAGTGAGGCAACTCAATCATTTGCCAGTATGTTCACACAATTATGCTCAAGTGAAGCAACTCGATCATTCATCAGTTTGTTCACACAATTATATAACAAGGGAGACAACTCAATCTTTCACCAGTAAGTCCACACAGTTATGTTCAAGTGAGGCAACTCAATCATTTGCCAGTATGTTCACACAGCTATTTTCAAGTGAGTCAACTCAATCATTCACTTGTATGTCCACACATTTATAATACAAGGGAGGCAACTCAATCATTCACCAGTATGTCCTCACAATTATAATACAAGGGAGGCAACTTAATCATTCACCAGTATGTTCACACAGTTATGTTCAAGTGAGGCAACTCAATCATTTGCCAGTATGCTCACACAATTATAATACAAGGGAGGCAACTCAATTATTCACCAGGATGCTCATGAGTTATGTTCATGTGAGACAACTCAATCATTTACCAGTATGTTCACACAATTATAATACAAGGGAGGAAACTCAATTACTCACACAGTTATGTTCATGTGAGACAACTCAATCATTTACCAGTGTGTTCACACAATTGTAATACAAGGGAGGCAACTCAATCATTTGCCAGTATGTTCACATAGTTATGTTCAAGTGAGGCAACTCAATCATTCACTTGTAAGCTTAGGTACAAACAAGGTGTCATCTTATAAAAAAATCAGATTTTTTCCTGTATTTTTTTTTAATTTATTTATTTTGAATTTTATTTTATATTGTCCAATTCAAAGCTAAGTATACATGTTTATGTGCCAAAACTTAATTTTTGGATTTTTTGTTTTATTTCAAAAATCTTGAAAAAGGTGATCCCTGGGAAGCATTAATTAAAACAAAAATTACATAAAAATTGCAGGTTTTTGTTTGAGTCAATTACATTTATGTTTTCAATCAGAATGTCTCAACAGGTGACATATTGTTTCCGAAATTGCCCTGGGCTAATTACCTTTACAGCAGACAAAGAGGTGTAAAATATTTGATATATTAACAACAGCTGTAATCTTAATTCTTTTTAATAACATAGACAATTGTCATGGTGATTGGAAACTATTTAAGTTATTTCACAGGTATTTCAGACTTGAGCCAAAATATTTAAATCAGCCTCTTCAGAAATAATGTCTAATTATTGGTCAACTAAATTTTAACCAATCAACAGTGAGAGAACCCCTAAAAGATCCTTTTTCCGGCTGGCAGTTTTAATAATGATTCTGTCTCGAGTAAAGAAATATGTGTATAATTAAATAAATGCTAGAAACTTGGATTAAACTTATATAATTATATATTTATATATAGATATTTTTCATTGTCATAGATACTGCGCTAAGAAATCACAGCAGGGAAAAAGCAACTCAATTCTCAGCTAGGTTGCATTTGTTGTAAAAACCCATGTAACATGAGCATTGTACTATTAAGAAAACATTATCATGTACAGATGAGATTATACCATTGGCACAAATCGGGCTACACCATCATTTACAGGTCAGATTACACCATCATGTACAAGTGAAAGTGATGATAAATGAATTTGAAGACTAGCTTCTAGCTATTCTTCTTCCTTTTAATAATGTGTAATGTATCAGTTACATAAGTGGAGATATAGTGTCATGTATAAACAGTGTGATTTAAGCATGTGTGTTTTGGGCTTCCCATATCAGTATCACTAAGACATGTGAAATGTTATATAGTAATGTATTGTTTTTTCTTGTTTTTTTTACAGGGAATAAGAAATACAGCAAATTTTATAATATTCCTGAAAAGAAGAAGATGGCTAGTAAATGATTGAAGTCAGTGTCTTGAAACTAAGATTAGAATATATTTTAAGCAATCCAATTTCAACACATTGTATGAACTAAACTGTGTTGTTGCGCTATAAAACCAAACAAACAAAAAGGCAACACATGGTATCAGAGAAGCATTAAGTTGTGTTAGCTGACAGTGTAGCAGCAATAGCAATGTCTTCAGAAAATGATGAAGTGATTCAGGATAGTGTAGATGTTGGCAACAAAATGAATAAGATGGACAGACAGTCTGAACAAACAGTAGGCACCAGCAATGATGCTGGTGGACGGAGGCATTTTGTGGAAGATGTAACTTCTGATACCTCACCTCTCCTAGGAGCCAGTATTGATAGCGAAGAAAGTTGGATAAAGCTCGATAGTGATCTTAAAAGAGAGCGTGAAGACGCCACTGAGCAAGTAGACATAGAAGTTGAAGACATAAGCCTAAATAACATTCATATGAATACATTCCCTGGTTTGGAACAAAGCTTGGAAGACCAAATTATAGATCAGTCTAACAATAACGTTGAAGATATAAGTAACAGTAAATCATTTTATAATGAAAAGTCAGATAGACCTCACACATACAGAATGGATAGCAATCAGAATCATGCTAGAAGTAATGTTGAAGATTCAAAATTAATTGAAAAGACATCTGCTGTGGTAGAAGAAAAAAAATATGACATTGAAATTACAAATATCGAACCATCTCTGATAAGTGAATGTGACTCGGATGTGAAAGAAGAAGAGGTTTTAAAAGTTGATGCTTTAGATGGAGAAGAAATTGTTTGCATGTCCAGAAGGGAGCGTGTTTCCATAGGTGATTATCATTATATCCGAATGAATGCATTTCCTCTTACCAAACATGATGCAGTATCTTCATTAGATTCTGTAAGTAGTGACGAAGTAGATGGGGAAGTGTTTGAAGATACCACAAAGGAGAATTGTTCTGCTCTTGGTGAACCGAATAGTGTTGAAAAACAGGAAAAGTATAAAAGAGACAAAAAGAGAGCTGTCCGGTTTCTTGCTTCTTACTGGAGCAGGGATTCGTTAGAAGCAGTTGATATGATTGATGCTGACTTTAATGGGAATAATGAAGATGATGAAGTTGACATGGATATCGTACCGAAAGTAAACATAAGAACGGATAGGAGTCAGTCAGTCGTGAAAAAACATGCTTCCGTTCTAGGTGAACTTAAATCTCAAGTGAAGGCAGTGAAACAAGAACAATTACAGAAAGAAAAGGATGCAAGGAGACGGTTTGGCAATGTTTTAAAAGAATTAAAAGCATACAGCCTGGTTAGTGTTTATTGTAATGATTTTTTTTCAACATAGGGGTCAACTGGTTAAGCAGGTCATTTCAGGAAGTGAAAATTCTGTCATAATTCTTATGAAAGGGGAGCAAATACAAGCTATTTTTTATCTATAATTAACATCCTTGTCAGAAGAAATAAAGTAATAAAAACTTTAATGAAAAAGAATACGGCATCAATGTAGACCACAACGATATTCGAAATTCGGGTTTTAGTATTGCCTATAAAGCTAAGGGACAAGCTGTTAAACTGAGCCTGCAATTTAAGGAAAATAATATCACAATGCACATGCTTTTTAGCTCGACTATTCGAAGAATATGAGAGCTATTGTAGTCGCCCCGGCGTCGGCGTCAGCGTCCGCGTCTGCGTCTGCGTTGGTTAAAGTTTTTTGTTAAGTCAAATATCTCAATTATTACTTGAGATATCCAATTGAAACTTACAATACTTATTTATAGTAACAAGGTACATCAGATTGACAAGTTGGATAACTCTGCCTACAATATTGAGAGAATTATGCCCCTTTTTTACTTAGAACTTTTGGTTAAAGTTTTTTGTAAAGTCAAATATCTCAATTATTGCTTGAGATATTCAATTGAAACTTACAATACTTATTTATAGTAACAAGGTACATCAGATTGACAAGTTGGATAACTATGCCTACAATATTGACAGAATTATGCCCCTTTGGAACTTAGAAATTTTGGTTAAAGTTTTTTTGTAAAGTCAAATATCTCAATTATTGCTTGAGATATTCAATTGAAATTTAAAATACTTTAAATACTGCAATATTTGCAGAATTATTTGCCCCTTTGAAACTTAGAAATTTTGGTTAAAGGTCTTCAAAGATATTTACTTGAAACTTTACACATGCACTTAGGGTCATAATTGGAGGGTCGTACTATCAAGCACTTAGAATAGTCGAGCGTGCTGTCCTACCGACAGCTCTTGTTATATAAAGTTATTAAATACAATATTAATTTTGTTTACTTGATTTTTACGAATCAAAATAAAACTAATTAACACAACATGACATTAACTGCTTACAACAACAGCTCCTTCCATAGGCCAAAATAAAAAGCATTCCATAAGAGACGATGCCGCTCATCAGCGTCACCAAAAAGCCCCCAAAAAATTTTAATGTAAAAACCTGACAGAACATTCTTCCAGTATGATTTTTATACTTTTTTGTTGGAAAATTTTGCAAAAAGCACTTTGGAAGATTGGAATGGGACAGAAAGTAGCCTAAAAAGCACTGTTTTGTTGTGAATAAATTTTCATTCTTATAATCTACACTATTTTGGCTTGATGATACCCAATGTTTAGATAGGTTTATATTTTTAAAATGCAGGAAAACTAACATGATATCTAATCTAATAATAAATAGCTTGGTGTGAAAGGGTTGTAACTCCTTCTTTTTTTAATATGAGTAAGAGTTACAACCCTTTGGTACCAAGCCCTAGCTATGTAATGTAATATTGTATTGTTGCTATCATTATGGCATGGCCATTGTTCTATTGGTAAGTATGTTCAGAGAATTAACTGATTAAACAATATTTCATTTTTTTGTTATTGAATATAATACAACGCCACTGAATTAACAATGTTTAAAATTAGGCGTTTAATCAAATAAGTTTCAGTTTCAGAGTATGTTTAGAATAGTTTGAATAGACAGTTGAAAAAATAGAACACATGATAATAAATTATTGTACTATAAGTGGATAAATGGACATTGACAGTGAGTCCTGGTTCAGGCATTGTGTTCGAAAGAAATTTTACTAAAATACTTTTAAAATTTTGAGGAAATATGGGTCAAAGGGTCAAGCATAATAAAAATAGACATTTCTTTTTAAAAAAAAATGAAATTCATATTCAGTGCAAAAATAGTTTTGTACTGTTACAGTGTAATATTATGGTTAGATTTACATTTTGAATGCTAACGGAAAAAAGAAAACCCTAAGCCATTACCATTTTGCCAGCCAAGACATGTTAATGTTGTTTTTACTGAGGGGAAGATGCCGACCATTGGTGTCTATTTGCTAGTAAAAAAAAACTTTGTTAGTATCAAAAGTACTTTGATACTGAAATGTCTTTTCCAAATTCACAGCATCAAAATTCCATGTAACAAATTCAGTGTTGTCCAATATTTAACTTTACCCTCCTTAAACCAAAAATGATTACCAATAGCCACCTGGTGAGAATAGAGCCTGGCCAGCCTACCAGGCTATATACTGTTGGCTAACTTTAAATTTTCATCTTGATATCCCCAAATTTGATAATGGACAGTTCCAAAATTAGAAGCTGGACTGGTCCTTCAAACAAATATAGCAGGTTAAAGTGAGATATCACTTGTTAAAACAATCAAATAAAATAATGACATGGCGGAGTGCTTAACACGTCACACTTGTAATCTAAGGATTGATGACTGCGTCGGTTCAAATTCTGTCTAGGGCAAGCTGTCGTTTCCTTGAGCAAGAAAGTTAACATTCCTTGCTTTGAGTACTGGTTGGTCCCTGGGGAACAGATTCTACAGTGTTTCATTAAGCTAATAGCTTCCAACACAATCTAGCGAAAATAAATTTGTATAAACTAAATTAACCAGTCTAATTATTACATTATTAAGTCAGAAGCAGTCATTGTTGACATTGAACTTTATTATTTCCAGGAATTGGATGAGGAGACAAAATGGATACGTGGTCACATAAAACGCCGGGAATGTTCAAGTTTTATACCACCTGCCAACACTCCAGAAGAAGAGTGAGTGATTTTGAATATATAATGTTCTTTTTAATAATTTAAAAATAAAACTTCCATAATAATTAAATTCTATAATTATACCACCTGCCAACACTCTTGAAGATAAATGAGTAACTTAAAATTGGTGTTGTTCTTTGACATAATTTTAGAGGACTTACATTTTGATAGTACATACTTGTTGTACAGAGATAAGCAAAACATTCTTGAAAGTGTGAACTGTGACTTTTCAGCTGCTGAGTGACTTTTAACCCTTAAATGGTGAACACTCCAGGACAGACTTTAAAACCTGAAATTGTAAATTCTCCAGAATTTAAATTGTGAATTCTTCAGGACTGTCATTAAACCCTGAAACTGTGAACTCTCCTTGACTGACTTTGTGAATTCAAGGACTGACCTTAAACCCTTAAATAATGAATTCTCCATGACTGACCTAATAAATAAAGCCTAAAATTGTGAGCTCTCTACAGCACTTTTCAGAAGTGAACTAAACCCTGAAAGGACAAACACTCTACCCTTTAATGGTGAACACTCTTCAGGTGTTACTTTAAACCCTGAAACTCTTCAGGTGGTGATTTACCCAAAATTTGTTAACATTACAATAGTGACTTCATTCCCCTAAAATGGTGAACATTCCTCAAGTGTGACAAAAATTACCCTTAATTTGTGAACATTACAATATGAACTTTAAACCTTATAATGGTGACCACACTTCTGGTGTGACAAAAATTACCCTTAATTTGTGAACATTACAAAAGAATTCTAAACCTTAAAATGGCGAACATTCTTTTGGTGTGACAAAATTTACCCTGAAATGGTGAATGCTCTGTAAAAGTGACTTCAGACCCAACAAGTCAAGATGAGACGGTGAAGAATTTCAAGTGGTATAAAATTTTGACATAGATTAAAAAATGAAAAGCTTGATCAATCTATTATTTTTTTCTACAGAAGGAGAAAAGTTAATTGCCAGTGTGGATATGCCTACAACAAACATATTCCAAATGCAGACAAAAAGCACCTGGAAGATGAAAAGTGGGCATACAAGAAACATTCCATCCAGAAAACAACAAATGCGTTTGGAGACATAGAATTTGTGGGCTATGGTGGAAATGTGGGAAAGGTAAAAACTTTCATAATGCTGCTTTAATGTTATGGTGGAAATTGTGCGAAATGTATATAATATCATTATTCTGCTTTTATGTTATGGTGGAAATTGTATGAATGGTAAAAATATCACAATTCCACTTGTATGCTATGGTGGTAATGTGGGAAAGTAACCAACCGGTACTGAGCATTGAGTGTTAACTCTCTTACTTAATGAAACAATGGCAAAAATGGTTTGGACCAAAGTGGCAAGAAATCTTTAGTCCAAATTGTTAACCACTCTCAGGCAGGACTCATATTTTGAAAATCCTAGCGAGAACCCTGTGTTTGTTTTTCTTACAGTATATACGGGTAGACGTAGACACAAAGATGTCGGACATGTTAGACCTGATGATGCAGGTATGGGGACTGGACAAGCCAAATCTTCTCATCTCAGTGACTGGTGGTGCCAAAAACTTTCAAATGAACAAACGACTCAAGGAGACATTCAGACGAGGTCTGATGAAGACTGCTTTAACAACAGGTAAAGTTTGATCAATCTATTCTCACCATACAATCTCTCTCATTGGCAAATAAATGTTTGATGCTTTTAGTTATAGGAAAACCTTAACAAATTTGCAATACTTTTTTGCATAAGAGTTTTCTTTAGTTCTGTCTTTAAAGATATGTACTAAAGATATGACAAGTTGTTTAGTTGTATGTACAGGATTTTTCCTCTGCAATGATAAAAAGCCAGCCATGTTTGACATTGAGAATTTAAGGACATTTTCAAGTTTAAGTTATTGTAGATTTATGTAAGTTTGAATCGTTTAATACAGAATTTGAAAATTCAAACATATATAGATACATTCTGTAGCAACAGAATTTGTAACAACTATGTTCAAAATATTACATATAGAAAGCGGCTAAGATGGCTTAATTAATTGAATGCATAAATCCTTGGGATGCTATACCCAAAACTGCTAAGCCTTTAAGACCAGTATAGAGCCAGGCCAGCCTGAAAATCTGTACATTGAAACCATTCTCAATACTTTTGCAAAGTTTTGTTATTGATTTTGTTTCTCTATTAAAAATATGATTGGACTGTTCCAAATTTTAAACAAGGTAAAGCCAATTAAGCAAGGTATACCAATTAAATATACCGCTGAGATATTACCCAAACATGTGTTAAAATCTGCGTAAAAACCAGAAAAACAAACAAAAATCAAGCAGGTTAAGTGTTAATGAAAGAGAGAAAGTAAAGTTGATTTTTTTTACAGGAGCTTGGATTGTGACAGGAGGGACTCATGCTGGTGTGATGAAACACGTAGGCGAAGCTGTTAAAGATTTTGGTGTAGCATCAACATCAAAGAACCCTGTTATCTCAATTGGTATAGCACCATGGGGGTGTATACAAAACAAAGAAGTTCTCATTGATGATCAGGTCGATACTATTCCATTTTGTAAAATTCTCATTTCAAAAAATTATTACTTAACATATAGAGGATATTCATGTTTTTTTTTTCTATAATACAGGAATTATTTTCTTAGAGTGGTATGGCAATAAATATTTTATGAGTGGCAATAGCAAGACACCAGTGAAAATACAGAAAATATGTTTCACTGCAGTGATAAGTAAATTTTTAATGTGAAATATGGAAATTGAAAATATGCATTTTATTTCATCAATATTTCTCATAATTTCATTTATAAGTACTAGTATATAATAATTATTTTTCCTTATTTTCCCTAAGTCTTGCCTTTCAAATAGGTAACTTCAAACTTGATTTGCAAAATAAGCAAGATTCAGAATAGATGTATTGTTTATATGCTAATTGAGTGTATTAGAGTTGTAATGAGGAATGTGTATGAAATCATACAAAGAAATAGTTTATCAGGGAACAAAACAAAGATGTTACTAAGGGATTAGACTTCTCCATCTAAATTACAAAAATAAATTTGGATCTCAAACTTTTTCATAGCTGCTATTACAAAAATTTAACCACCAAATTATTGAGTGCAAAGTCTTTTACAGCATCACATTAAATCGTTGTCTTGCTATTCCTAAATTTGTTATTCCATTATGAGTTCTATTTTTTTTACTAAAAAAGTATTTTTATACTGAAAAAGCTATTCTTATTCAAGAGACTAGTCAGACTTAAGATTTATATCAAAATATAAGATGTATGTTTGTTTTTACAGTGTACAGGATTGTGGCCAGCTAACTACAGAATTGAGAAGGAACAGAAACCTAAGGAGAGTTTTCTTGACCCAAATCATACACATTTTATCCTTGTGGATAATGCTACAGAACACAAGTTCGCAGTGGAGATTCCGTTCAGAGCAAGACTAGAAAATAAAATAGCCAAAATAAGAACAGACACAGGAGACAGTATGTAGATAATTATATCAGACGATTATTTGCTTAATCGAAGAATAGGGAGAGCTATTGTACTCACCCAGTTGTCGGGGTCCACCTTTGTTAAGTTTATGCATGCAAGTTGGTATCTCTAAAACTACTGAAGAGAATAGGTTGAAACTTCACACACTTATTTGAGAACATAAAAGTAGGGCACTGTCAAAGGCTCTTAACTCTTACATTGATTTTTACTGAATTAAAACCCTTTTTGTACATGGAAAATTCTTTTACTTTCATGCACTGTGAATAGTCAAGCACACAGTCCTTCCTACAGCTGTTGTTCAAACATAATGGGAATAGCCAATGGTTTGTTCAGCTAGGAAGGAAAATTATGGAAAAAACTTGCCTGCAGAGTTTTTTATGTGATCAGAAGTGCCACCTGTAATCAAACCTTATTAATTAATGCACTTCTAATTTTAGTGAATGTCAAGCGTTATTTGATTTGCTATACATGTGTAATGATTGCCACTGTAGTTGAATAATTAACAAAAACTTAAGTATAAATGTTATTGCAATTATGTTACTTAGTTATATACTTTATGTAAAAG
Organism: Ruditapes philippinarum; assembly: GCF_026571515.1. Taxonomy (NCBI): domain Eukaryota; kingdom Metazoa; phylum Mollusca; class Bivalvia; order Venerida; family Veneridae; genus Ruditapes; species Ruditapes philippinarum. Next base: position 96,631 of record NW_026867118.1, on the reverse strand, counting down.
TTTTGTATACTTTCTAAACAGATGCAGTATCAGTGCCTATAGTGTTGTTAGTGTTGGAGGGCGGACCAGGTACGTTGGAGACGGTACATCAAGCTATACAAAACAATACACCATCTGTGATAGTAAAGGGGTCGGGTAGAGCTGCTGATATTCTAGCATACGCTTATCAGAACTCAAAGGAAGAAGAAATAGAAGCAACAGACCAGGAAGGAAAGAAACAGAAAAAGTATGTTGTTTGCAGAGTGTATAGTTTAAACATATTTATTTTAGCTCGATTGCGGAAGAAGTTCTTGTAACTTATCTTTAGTGTCATAACTATATGTCATTTACCAAGGCCCATGACTTTAGCATGACTTTTTGTCTTGATAACTTTTAATGTAACTTACAGGTTATATTTTTATGCCACCGCAGCATCTGCGATGCGGTGGCATATAGCGATTCACCTGTGTGTGTGTTTGTTCGTTTGTTTGTGTGTGTGTTATATAGATTATATAGTGAACTTAAAAAATCTTCTTGTGAAAAACCACTAGTCCAATTTCAACCAAACTTGGCAGGATTGATCCTTGGGTGAAGGGCTTCCAAAGTTGTTCAAAGAATTTCAGTCCATGCAGAAATCTGGTTGCCATGGCAACCAAAAGAAATTATTAGAATAAATTTAAAAAATCTTCTTGTAAAGACCAAAAAGGCCTAGAGCTTAGATATTTTGCATAATGCATTGTCTGGTAGACCTCTACCAAGATTGTTCAAATTATAGCCCTGGGGTCAAAATCGGCCCCGCCCCGGGGTCATTGATTTTCACAATATGTACATATAGTAAAATAGATAAATACAGAATCCCTAAAGAAAGCCCAACACGGCAAAATTGAAAATGTTGCAGGCTCTGTTTGATTGAGCCTGTTCACGGACGGTACTGGAAAGTGCAAGTTACCGTCCACGCCCCCTAGCACCGGCTTAAGCAGAATTCAACATTTAAACATGAAATAGTAAAATTTTGAATTTAGAAACATCCGCAGATGTGTTCATACGGCGGTTATCATGGAACCTTCAATGTGACACTTCTGTGCCATTCCATGAAAAGCGGCGTATGGTCCCCAAGTAATAAAAAGCGTGTGCCCTAAACGAGAAAACAATGGGTGGAACTAAATAAAATGGAATTTTGAAAGGGGATCCGAGGTTATGAAGCCTGCGTATCACAGATAAGACGTCAAAAGACAAATTTAAAAAGCAGGCAACATATCCTGAGGGTGATTCAACATTATTCAAGTAGGAATATTGGAACCACCCAACTAGAAAATGCCGAAAAGTTGAAACTAAAAATACCACAAGCACAACAATAATGTCGTGCTGAACGATCTTCAAGGATCGAAAATATAACATCATTGATTAAATGTACGGGGAGACATTTTACAGCCGCCACACGGCACAAATAACACGTAACATATAGTAAAAACTTAAAATACCTTCTTGTAAAGACCCAAAAGGCCTAGAGCTTAGATATTTTGCATAAGGCATTGTCTGGTAGACCTCTTCCCAGATTGTTCAAATTATAGCCCTGGGTGCAAAATCGGGATGCCCCGGGGGTCATTGGTTTTCCTTATATGTATATAGTAAAAACTTATAGTAAAAACTTTAAAAAAAATTCTTTTAGCAATTGACAAATGCTAGAAGTTAGATATTTTGCATGAAACATTGTGTAGTAAACCTCTAGCAAGATTGTTCAAATTATAGCCCTGGGGTCAAAATTGCCCCCGCCCTGGGGGTCATTGGTTTTCAATATATACATATAGTAATAAATCTTATTGTCTGAAGATACAAGGCTTAGAGCTTTAATATTTGTTAAATCATATCATCTAAAAGTACTCTATCAAAGTTGTTCAAATTTTGCCTCTAGTGTCAAAATTAGCCCCGCCCCCGGGGGCCATAGGTTTTCCTTATATGTATATTGTAAAAACTTAAAAATCATCTTCTCTAAATTTACAAAGGCTAGAGTTAAGATATTTTGCATGAAACATTGTGAAGTGAACCTCTAGCAAGATTGTTCAAATTATAGCCCTGGGGTCAAAATTGCCCCCGCCATGGGGGTCATTGATTTTCATTATGTACATATAGTGAAAAAATAAAAAATATTTTTGTCTGAAAGTACAAGGCATAGAGCTTTGATGTTTGATATATAATATCATTTATAGGTCCTCTACCAAAGGTAGTGTCAAAATTGGCCCTGCCCGGGGGCAGTGATTCTCATTATGTACACATAGTAAAAACAGAAAATAAAACAAATGTTTTCTGAATGGGAGAAAGCTATAGCTTAGATATTTGACTTGAAATGTTGTTTGGTGGACCTGAATCAAGATTGTTTTGAATTAAACCCTTGGGTAAAAATTATGCTTTGCCCAAGGGAACAGTGACCCACTTTCTTGTCCTTTGATGTACAGCAATGACATTTTGACCATGTGCACAGTTTTAGTTGTGAAATTGAACTTTGATATCAGGTGACCTAGATTTTGATGATGTGACCTACTTTCTTGTTCTTTGATGTACAGCTATGAAATTTGAACCAAGCGGTGGCATAGCATTTTTCTCAAATGCAATCTTGTTTGTAACTTCCAATACATGTATATAAATGTATAATATTGCTAGATTAGGGAAAGAAAAAAAATCTACAGTGGTTTGGCAGGGATATAAATATTATAATTTTTCAACTGTTTCAAACATGGTTAAATTTCATAATTGTGTAGATTATAATTATTCACTAACAAATAACATAAAAGATTACCTAAAAATTATATATCAGCAATTTAGTTTATATGAATTTATTTATTCGATTGTGTTGAAAGCTCTAAGCTTATTGAAACACTCTCGAACCTCTTCCTTGAACCAACCAGTACTGAGCAATAAATGTAAAGTTTTCTTGCTCAAGGAAACAACGGCCTGCCATTTATGGTCTGATTGGATTTTTCTTATTTTCGTCTTGATATATTTGTTATTTTCAGAGCACGGAGATTCATGGATGATTCCCTGCTAGTAGAAGTGAAAGAGATGGTGGAAAAAGAGTTTAAGAACGATGTAGATACACATGTTGGTCGTATAAAAGACTGTCTAGAAAAATGTGACCTCATGTCAGTGTTTGAGCTAGATAATAAGTCAGGTGTTAAAGAGATTGATGTTGCTATGTTACAGGCATTATTGAAAGGTAAACATGATCTTATATTTAGTAATAAAGTTCAAGGCATTCTGTACAAGAAAAATGGAATAAGCCGTACAATGCTTTTGGAATTGGAAAATCGTGCTTATGTACCTGCATGTCAATGAAAGTAGTTTAGCAACAGAAAAAAATTTATTCCTAGGATAGGCATCTGCAAAATGAATAGAATTATTCCTCTTTTAGTCATAGGAAGGGAGTTTCAAGAACTTTTTCCATGTTTTTTTTTAAAAAAGGAAGTTTTTTTTGTGCATATATGGAAGTGCACAATTAGTTGACTATGAATATTATTCAAATAATATCTGATTCATGTAGAGACAAAGCAAGTCTTTAAGTGCTTAAAACAACATACACTTTCCTCTAAATTTTGAATACATGTGTGCCTTAGCTTAATAGATTGACGGTTCAATTTCAATCTTTATTTTATAGCCAATAAGAATCAGGTATTTGACCAGCTACGTCTTGCCCTAGCCTGGAACAGAATTGATGTTGCAAAAAGTGATATCTTCACTGATGATAAAAGATGGCCGGTAAGTAGAATTTTTAACACATTGACTGTATTAAAACAACTTTATATAAATCATTAAATAGAAACATGGCCTAGCCATGCAATAATCTTCGATTTGAACTTCTAGCTTTGTGAGTTTATCTTTTTTTAAGAAAAACAAACCAAAGATTGTCCTAAAAATTACTCTAAGTTAGTTTACAAGGATGATGGTTCTACACATGCGGGTTATTGTGCCTAAAGCAATGTGTGAAGGAGCTGCAATAAGAAAAATTACCTGTACATACAGAGCAACTGATAACTTTCTTAGCACATTTATTAGCAACACTGTAAATATCTATTACAGACTGGAAGTTTGGACGATGTTATGTTCTCTGCTATACAACTGAACAGGGTAGATTTTATTGAACTGTTTCTGGACCATGGAGTTTCTCTCAGGGAATTTCTTACAAAGAAAAGACTTCTATTGTTATATAATAAGGTAAGTTGACCACTCAACTATATCAGAATGAATTTCAATTTTTCACTTTAAAGGCCCAGTATGCCGCAGAATGCTTTAGTTTTAATATCTCAAAGGCTTTTAATTTTAAATGTAATTTTACAGTTTCCAAAATGATACACTTGGCCAATTACCTGTACCATTTTTTGTTTGTTTTTTTTCGCAATTAGTACAGTTATAGTGATTTAGTATTTTGGAATATATTACTTTGTTTACATTTTGCTACTTTTTTGACAAATAATTTTACATTTAGTTTAAACAATATTTTATTTATAATCCACACATTTACATAATAAAGTAAATAAAATAAAATTTACAGATTGTAAGATTGTTGACTTGAAATCATGTACATCATACCATTATAAGTTCAAATCTTACCAGAGAGTAAGAATATGTCCATGTTAAATAAGCTACATAGCTAAATGTATCATAATAAAGGTTGATGGTTCTTCTCTGTGCTAGCCTGTATTTGAAATGGTGTCCAGGAATGCCTAGATCTTCCACCATCATTAAAGCTTTTAATTGTTGTTTTCGGAGGTTTATTCCAGTGTTTTTGTGACTTTAAATTCAACAAAATAAAGGTAAAATTCATGTTATTGCATGTTATTTGACCTGTCTGGATACAATTATTTCTTAATGTCTTTTCCAGCTATATTTTATCATGTTTAAACATTAACATGTATTTAAAAAAAAACACCATATATTCTGTTTAAATTATAGATATCTTCAAATTGTTTACTGAGGACTTTGCTGGACAGAGTCAAACACAAGGAGGACAGTGTAAGTTACTAGAATTTAGATTTTTACTCTTTCTTTTAACCCTATTTGCTAAAATAAGATTTATACATGTATGGTCCACTAGCATAGATTAACCTTTACCAGTCTTCCAATCTGAACAAAACCATTCATTATTTTTATGGGATAATTAATGTATTGACTGATATGCAAACAGTGCAGACCATGATCAGACCACACAGATGTGCCAGCTAATCAAAGTCTGCACTGGTTGCATGTATATAATCAATTGCTGCCAGCAAGCTAAAGATTAATTGCCAGCCCTTCCATCTTTTGAAGTATGACCTTACTCTCAACACTAGGCTGCTATGTTTTGACCCCTTAACTTGCTGATTTTTTTAAATGGACTTTTCCACCTTCCATTTTTGGAACTGTTCATTACAACTTTAGGATATCAATTTGGTCAGTCTGCAGTATAGAGCCCGATCAGACTACACAGATGTCTGCACATATTTTTTGACTGAAAGGATAAGGAAGTTGTTAAATTTGAAGGAAAAATGGATTTAGTTATTGAGTCTGAAAGAAATTGGGCACCAACACAAAAACACCTGTCAGAAAATTTTAAAACAAGATGCTCTTCAGTTTTAAGAACCAGTCCAAATGAGACTAGATGTCTGAATATGCAAGTTATACTGTGAAGAGTTTTCAATAAAACTTAAACATAAAGCAGCGGACAATATTTTTAATTTTAGCAGACGGCAATTGTCCCAGCATGCAACAGGTTAACATAGAATAAAATGTCTTGATTTTCTTTTTTTTCAGCATCGGAAGAATTTCTCGCTACTAGATGTAGGTATTCTGATTCAAAGTTTGATGGGTGATTCATTCCGTCCTATATACACAACTAAACCAGAATATGCCTATCTAGATGTTGACCTGTTACTTGATGGTTTAACAACAAAGAAAGCTAAAGAAGGAGGGATATCTGCATTCAAAGCAATGACGGAACTTGCAATGAACCCTGCAAGTAACCAAGACGATGGTATCTATACATACCTTTATTACATTCCTTTATTATTTCAAAAACAGAAATTTTAATCTTTTATTGAGAATGTTTGCTTGTACAAACTCTGAGTAAAACTTTGATTGAAAGTGACATTATGAAAATTTTTCACTGATCATTGTCTTGTTGTCTTAAAAGAAAAAGCTATTTTGAAAAAAAATCATTTTGGTAGCCAAGTGCTTATTTCTCTTCAGCAAATACTTGCCTGTTATTGTAAAGTCATGCTTATTTTACATGATTCAAATTGTCTCAATCTGAAAGGGTTATGATATTTGAATAATTCTATTAAAATAGTTGATGGTAGAGCAAATCAGAAACATCAGTCAAATTCTGACTTTGAGAATCCATCTCAGGAACTGTTTATATGGTCTGTACTGATGATCAGACAAGGTATGGCTAAACTGTTCTGGGCGGAAGGCAAGGTAAGTTGTCACACAACTTTAAAAAAGAATTAATTGATCATTAAAATTAGTGTTAACCCTAAACAGCCAAATCTGTATATTAACATAATTTTATTATCATATCAAATATATATTAAATCCAGGCAACAATGCACATTCAGTCAATCTGACCAGGCTTTTTACTAACAGCTGTCAAAATTTTTAACTTGATATCCCTAATCTCAATAATGTACAGGTCCATAAATGGAAGCTGAACTAGTCCATTAAAAAAAAAAGGTCAGTGCAATATGGGTTAAAAAGTACAGTTTGTATACATGCTAACTGAATTGCTTTAGAAAACGTGATTCTATGTTCATAAAATTATAATTATTGTACATGTATATATTTTGAGTTAATCAGCCATTGTTTAAATGTTACAGGATGCTATAGCTGCAGCATTAGTGGCTAACAGCATACTTCAAGCTATGAGAAATAAAACAGATGACACAGAAGTGGTGCTCAAAATCCAGCATGACATTGAGTAAGATTTTAAATCCTTTTTTTCTCTCAATTTATTCAGTATTAGTTAACAAAGTCCTTACTTCTATGTAACAGACTTGTCATTATATGAAATTCTAGCTGGACATTATTGGTGTCAGAACGTTCATGTAATACTTTATAAAAGAAGTAATGTGGTTAAAAAGAGGCAGCATGGTCGAGTAATTAATGCGTCTAATCAATGGATAACTTTCTGCTTGGGTTCAAACCCTGTCAGAGGCGAGCCGTTGTTTCCTTGAGCATTAATCTTTACACTCATCGCTAAGTACTGGTTGGTTCCAGGAAGAGATTCTAGAGTGTGACTTTAAGCCTAAGCTTCCTACACAATCAAACTAAAATAAATTTTGTATTAACTGTGTTAGTTTCTTATTCCTATTAATATGGGTTCAGGAACTTGAATTATTACATGTTGTTCTATAGGAAATAACTATATAGAAAACACATACTTTTCTTTGATTTATAATAAGACAATGATGATGATTCACAGGAAATGACATCATAATACTAAAATAATGCAAGAAAATACAAAACTACATACATGAAGTTAATCAGCAATGTCAATATTTTTTTTAAAGGACTCTAGCAGAAATGTTCAATAAGGAGATAAATAGATTAATTTTTCTTTCAGTGAATGGTCTGAGTTAGCAGTAGGTGTGTTGAGTGAATGTTACTCAACGGATGAGAAGAAAGCTCAGGATTTGTTAGTACGGGAGCAGACTAACTGGGGTGATACAACATGTATGCTGATAGCCGTTAAAGCTGATAACAAAGTCTTCATCTCACAGACAGCATGTCAGTCTTTACTGAACAGTATATGGATGGGAAAGCTGGCACAAGATAATTCATCATGGAAGGTTTGTATATTTATTCAGCAATTGTTGGTATAATATTAAGTTCCTTTATATATTTGATTTTTGATATTCAGTTTGGTGTAAGGGGCAGACTTGTGTTAAATGTTTCATAGCAATTGTATGTGCATCAAATGTGTATAATAGCATTTGTTCTTTCATCAAATGAGTGTATCACTGAAAGTATGATCATAGATCTTCCTGTCTAAATTTGATATTTTGAGCAAAAATGCAATGTTGGACCACCATCATTGCTTTTTGCATAATTACGATGGAGTTACTGTATATGTATATTGTGTACAAGTGAAATTGTTTATCACCCATGATTGAACGAGTATAATATTATAAGGTACCTAATGTAGTGTTGCTGTAGTTTGATACACTGACTGCTACATATGTATTACATATAGCAAATAGTTAAATTTAATTATGAAGGTTCTTTTGAACGCTGAATGTTTAGCACGTAATGGAATTATGTATATATATATAAATTCTCTAAATATTTATACAAACATAGTTTAACTGTTGTTTCTACACATTTGTTGTGATGTGCGATATTGATGTCATTATTTTCATGCACATGGTTAGATATAATTTTGGTTTGACAGTGTTGATCATACAAGATAATTTGATGTGATGTTATATAGAGATTCTACTGTTTGCCACATGGTTATATTACCCAAAGAGTTTGCTCAATAGATAAAGCGTTTGCCTGTGAGGCAGGCTGCCCGGGTTCAATTCTTGGACAGTTCAGGTCACTTTAGTTGTGATTGATCATGAAATCCTTTCTACGGTCATTGGCACTGTACCTCTGCTCTGGCATGTACAGAAGTTATCAGTTCCTTGCGGAATTGGAGGTTACTAGTACTGGTTAACTGCTTGACAGCCTGCTCAGAAAGGATGTGGTGGCTGAACAGAGCTCTGTTAAATTCAAAGTGGCTTACAGTTGTGATCAGGAAGGTAAACTACCACCACCACATGGTCAAATAATGATAATGATATATTTCAGCTGGTGTTATGTGTACTATGTCCACCTTTAGCATTGGTTCTGCTAAACTTTCAAAAGAAGCAGGTTGAAAAACCTAACAACCAATTACAAAATCAGCTTTATGAGTTGGATAATAATAAAAAGGTAAGCATTAAATATTTGTTTATTTTATCTTTGTAAAATTTGTTTTGTATATTTGTTAAAATTTTGGCAATAATGCCACATTCTATAAACTACTTCTTAAGTACAAAAACACATCAAAACCTTTCTGAACCTTACACAAGTTTATTGGCAAGGTAGGCAATGTACCCTGATTATAGTTTCTATAATGTACCATGACATCAAAGTTATTGCCCTTGATTAAAAGAGTTATTGCCCCTGGCACAGGAAAGAAATAGAGGCATTCTATACACTATTCTTAAGGTAAATGACAGAAAGTTACTTAACTGTAAATAAATGTGTATTAGGGTAAAGTGCAACTCACCTTGATTTAGATTTCTATGTATTAAAAAATACACTAGAGTTATAGCCCTTGATGTAACTTAGTTTAACAAGAAGTATAGCCCCTGGATTCATCCAGCTTTTAATCTGGAACAGTCCTTTAAAAAATTAAGGCATTTCAATATAAAAATACAAAAATTAAAATGCCAACAGTATAGAGCCTGATCAAGCTAAAGGCATGTGCAGGTTGACCTGGCTCCGTACTGGCTGCAAAGGCTAATGACTTTTCAAATTGGTTACAGCAGGGTAAATGATTCGATAGTATGTTTCTGATTGAAGTACTGTTACATAAAGGTTATAAACACTTATCAACTGGCAATATATTATGTCTCTCAGTACTCATAATTATATAATAACTGCAAAACTTTTATTTGCATAGAAAGAAATAGAAAAAAAACTCCTTTTATAGTTTGTTTCATTTTTTTATTTCATTTTCACTACAGGATGATGTTGATAAAAAACTTGTGAGACGACAGACGACATTTATGAAAAGCAATTTGAAAGGAAGTAGAACCTCATTGTAAGTATTATTTCTCTACAGATAATGTACTCGTTCAGTACTTTCTGAACATTTATGAGTTACCTGTTGACTTCAAACCATTTGCTCTTCACTGCTGTAGGTTCGAGTCTCTCCAGGGACTTCAAATTCTTTCATGTGAGGAAGCTATCTAGCTAGCTTACAGAACGTCAATGGAATGTTGCCATGTATGGTAAGTTGCCATATGACCATCTATGTTGGTGCAACGTAAAACCCGGCGCCCCAAAACAACATACAGGGCGTTAAATGTATTCATATCCTTTTCAACCCTTTCATCTTTTAAGTTTACAGACATTATAAGGGGGTGAATATTACTATATACTTTAAGTACTTTTATATGCATAACTTATCATACAGAAGGTTTACCGACTTTCTAAAGGTGCAACCAAATGGTTAGGGTTGCTGATTTCAAATGAATTGCACATAATGGTTGTGGGTATGAATCGCGTTTGAAAATAAGCTTTCCAGCTATAAAATTGGTGGTTGTACTCTGGAGAATGCTTTTGCCTGACATTATGAATGAATGGGCACCTGAGGTCTTCCTGTACCTTTTAAGCTGGAATTTGCCATATGACCGTGAAGAGCTCCATTGAGGTAAAAATTCTGAAAAACTTAAAATTCAATTTGTACTGAGATCAACTATTAGATCAACTTTGACACTTGAAATTTAAAACAAAACATGCAACTAATAACTAAGAAATATTCTCAGAATTAAAATAAAAAATCAATTTTTTGTGTGGTTTTAGTTCAATATGAGTTAAAAGCTTTTAAACACTTTATTTTTGTTTCATTTTGCATACTAAAACTCGTTATTCATGAAAAACGAAGCAAGGGAAAGAAAGTTTGCAAACATATTATTAGGCCATAAATAATAAAGAAAATATTTTGAATCCTGTCATGTCAAAAAACCTTTAGTCTCCTTTAACAGGGTTAGTCTGACAAACATCTTAGACATTCTTGATTTATTAATCATGTATCTATTATATGAAAAATTCTCAATTTTTTGTATAGACGAGTAGGTGAAGAAAGTAAGGACCAAACTGAGAATGATGAGCAAGAACAGAAAAAAATGTTGGGTGTTCGAGAAAGAATCTACTACTTCTTTAATGCCCCAGTGATCATCTTTATGAATAATGTGGTAAGTAACTCTGATGAAGACTTGTGAGAGATGAAACGTTGGTTATCATCATTAAATAAACCTCAAAACTTATCCTTTCCACTTATATCATTTTTCTCAGTAAAATGTGGTAAGTTATAGAAAAAGCATCAGACCACAATGTTATCCTATTTGTTTTGATGTTCTTTCTCTTGTGTCACAGCCTGAAACACAACTTTCCCTGTTATCCAACATGTAAACCCCAGAAATAATGTAGCCAAATCTGGGGGTCATTAAACAATAATGCAGGGTATTGTAATAATCAATCATTTCGGGCCACAGTCAGTTCAGGAAATGCAGAAGGGACTGATAGTGTATGAATATAATAAGGAAATTGATTTTTGAAATAATAAGTTGAATATTTGCAGTTAAAAAAATATCCCATAGTCCTCTGGATTTAGGAAATTAACTGTAAATAGTTGTGACTATTTAGCTAGAATAAAATTAATATGCTATTAATAATATTTTTTAAAGAGAAAATTGTGATATAAATATGAAAACATATCTTTAGTTTTAGCATATCTGTTTTGGAAAAATTTCAAGCTATTATGATTGCTTCTGCGTCATTGTGCCAAACTTTAATCTAGCCCATTATTCAAACATTTTACAAGTTATAATCATGAAACTTGGACTATTTGCTAATTTTGAAAATGTGCAATTGTAACACAAGGGCAATAATTCTGACAGCAATTTATTTGAGTTATTTTTCTTTTTAACATAGAATTTATACCAGATGAAGTTCACAGCACATGACAAAAATTTTTACAAATTTAATACATGATGTTTCCCTGTATATATTTTTCAGTTGTCATACCTTGTGTTCCTAGGACTGTTCACGTATGTTCTGATATTTGATTTCAACCCAAATGTAACAACTGCTGAGATCATTCTCATGATCTGGGTATTTACAATTTTCTCAGAGGAAGTACGACAGGTATGTTATATATTTCCTTCTCTTGTTTGATGTGTTGATCATTATATATTCAGATTGAAAAGGAATGATATATTTAGATTTAAATGAAATAATATATTCAGATTGAAATGAAATAATATATTCAGATTGAAATGAAATAATATATTCAGATTGAAAGGGATTAATATATATAAGATTGAAAAGAAATACAATATTCAGATTGAAAAGAAATAATATATTCAGATCGAAAGGGAATAATATATATCAGATCGAAAGGAAATAATATACATGTATTCAGATTGAAATGAAATAATATATTCAGATCGAAAGGAAGTAATATATTCAGATTGAAAGGGAATAATATATATCAGATCGAAAAGAAATAATATATATCAGATTGAACAGAAATAATATATTCAGCTTGAAAGGAAATAATATATTCAGCTTGAAAAGGGATAATGTATTCAGCTTGAAAAGGGATAATATATTCAGCTTGAAAAGGGATAATGTATTCAGCTTGAAAAGGGATAATATTATTCAGCTTGAAAAGGGATAATATATTCAGCTTGAAAAGGGATAATATATTCAGCTTGAAAAGGGATAATATATTCAGCTTGAAAAGGAAATACATGTAATGAATTCAGATTAAAGGGCCCTAAAAATGATGCTTTGAAAAGGTCACCCAGATACTGTTTTGATATTTTTTATAATTTTGTTAATGCAAATTGTTTAGAGTTGAGTTTTTAGCTGGACTATTTAAAGAGAAGGAGATTGACTGAACTTGTATCACATTTTGGTTAACTTTTGCCCACATATTGGTATCTCCAAAACTTACTGAAAGGAATAGCTTGAAACTTCCTACACTACTTTTCTGTAATTATCTAATATGATGAACATAGATCCCATTGCTCTTTAGTTACCTTTCTTGCAGAATTATTCCCCTTTTCTTACTGTCAAGCACTGAGAATCGTCAAGCATGCTGTCATAGGGACAGCTTTTGTTTATATCATACTTACATTATACTTAATTATTTAGCATGGCTTGCAATCAGAAAAATACAGCACTTGTTTAAGAACGGTGCATTGAAATAAACAATCTCTAACAAATGTTGTCTTTCCTTTTCTGTCAACAAAAGTTACAGAACAACTTTTAAAATTTTGTTTTCAGTTTAAAATTGTGAAATTGAGAAACAGTAGTGTCATTTTGACAACTAGAGTTAAGAATTACCTCCCTTCCTATACAGCAAACATACTACCATGCATGTTGGTCATTTTAACCTTGCATTGTTTCTCTAGAAAATGAAAACATTTTTATTCATTTTATGCTTAACCCTTTCTTACCATTTTGACAGTTTTCTTGTAAAATATACTTGTTAAACTTAACGTAACATTATTTGTAACACAAAAGTTAAGATAGTGATTATAACAATGGCATGAGTCTATAGATACATGTATATACACAAAAAATTTATATTCTATAGAATAATTTTAACAATTTAGGTGCATTGGCACTTGACAGTAAGTTAAAATGAGATGGCCAGTGAAAATATTATAAGAGATTGTAAAGCCAGCTTTTTTTTTTACATGTTTTTGGTTATGTTGAACCTTAAATTGCTGAATTCATGTAATGGACTTACTTTCTTGAATTTAGAACAGTCCATCATTAAGGTTCAGAGGCATTTCTGTATCAAAATGTCAAACAAATAGGAGTTAACAACAATATATTGACCTGCTTAATTCATGTAGTGGACTTGCCTGCTTGAATTTGGAACAGCCCAGTTTAAGTTAAGAGGATTTCAGTATCAAAATACAAAAAAAAAATATGAGTTGACAACATTATAGAGCCTGGTCAGACTGCATGGATGTGCAGGCTGGCATGGAACTATACCGGTAGTAAAGGGTGATCACTTTTGGGTTCAGCAGATTTAAGGTTCAGAAAGTAACGAGTCTGTATTTTGAGTGATGCTAGTTTATCATGCCTATTTTGTATGAAAGCATTTTCTTGTGGGGTTTTTTATTATTCAATTGATAATATGAAAGCCCCATTTTCTAAAAAAGAAAAAATATTAAAGCCCCATTTTCTAAAAAAAAAACACACAAAAACAAAAAAAATAAACTTGATAAATGTTCCATTGATTAGTTGAATTTAGAGTGAAATAATGTTTGTTTTTCAAAATTTGAGTTTGAAACTAAGATGACTTGCTTCTGAACATTGAAAATGAAAGGGTGAGTTTATAAATAGCAGAAAACGATTTTCCGTAAAAGCTAAAAATATCCTCTGCCTACAGTGCAAGTAGCATTATGAATTAACATTGTATTAATTTTGAGATTCAGTAAAAATGCAAGGAAAGTGTGATTTGTGTTTATAGTTTTCATTAGTATTATAAGAATATTTTGTTTTTCAAACAGTTATTAATGAGAGGGGCACCACAAAGGGTGAATGCAAGCGACAGTGCAAATGTAAATAAAAAATAAATATCTGTATGTGCACCTAATTATAGATAGACCTATTAATAGAATTGGATTTTTGTGAAAAAGATATGGAAGTTACATCAGTTAAAAAATTGCACAAATTTCTTTTTTAGTGTCTTTAGTAAACAGTTCCAATCAAATGAATAGTTTCTAAATGCCTTAGACGAAAATTATGTTTTTTTGTTTATTTATCATAATTATATTAATTATAAACATGTCACTTTAAGCAAGCAGCATTTTGGAGCACAGAGAGAATTTGCCTCTATTACTTGTAGCATAGGTTTTGATAATAGCAACTAACTTGTAGTGAGTAAATATCCTTTTTGCTAAATTGTTTCATATATTATTACATGTATTAGTTTTGCAGCTAGAACAAGTGCTCATAATTCAGAATAAAGACAGTACAAATCTTTATGTAATTCAGTACTGTACAGTTGCAAATCAATGTACGTATATCTGAAAGGTGTTGCATTGTTTGCTTACAATGTGTTGGATCAGTTTAACAATAAGTGAGCTTAACAAATAAAGAGCTTGTACTAATTTAATAATAACTGATGGCCACAATAAGCTTGTGGGGCCCACATGTACAAGTGGTTAAGGTCACTGAATTTGAATCACATGCCCCTTGCTGCCATAGGTTAGAATCCCCCGGGGGCTTTTAAATTCTTTGGTGAGAGGAAGCTATTAAGATGGTTCTACACAGGTTCCAGCTAATGTGACTGGGAAAATGCACCTGAGGGACACCTGAGGTCCTCCACCAGGAAAGCTATCATTAATCGCCATATCACGTTTACAGTGTTGGAATGACTTGTTTTGAATTACAATTTATTATAACAATCAGGAACTTTAGGTGACTTGTTTTGAAAGTTGATTTTATATAGTATACAATTTATTATAACAATCAGGAACTTTAGGCCAACTAAAAATGTTGCCATTGAACCTGCTTGCAGTGAAAAAAAAAAAATTTGCTTGCATCTGATATTGATTTATACACAGATATCGAGGGATATTTTATCTCAAAATAGAAGACAGGTATGTTGTAAATCCTGGTAGCAATTATGAAATTTGTTTGAAATATTTTGCTTGTGTACAACAAAATTAATGCACTTTCCTTTACTAGTACTCCTTACTGTTTTCATGAAATGTCAAAGTCTTTGAAAGTATTTTAAGATACAGAGAATTTTGTAAACTTAGTAATGGTGAAAAAGAAGATAAATATAATTTTGAGGACTTTTCATCTCACTGGAACTGTCAAGGACAAGAAGAATAGTTCTATACAGTCATGTATATTATATTTTTACAAGGATAAGAGTATTCAAAGACTTTGCATTGATGAAATTAACCCCTGTATACCCTATATGTAGCCTAAATCCCCATTTTTCATTTAATTTGTCATTACTATCAATAGCTTATGATTTATTGTCATGACAGTGGGTGATACTGAAACAAAGAACTTGAGTGGTTTTGAGTGGTAAGCACCATGAGTGGATGAGTGTTACTGAAGCATAGTTTTTGAGTGTTTTAGCTGCAGTCATTAAAAATATAGCTACATTGTATTACAAAGTACTAAGTGGTTTTTAGTGGCCAACACTTAAAGTATTACTAAAACAAAATACTAGGTGGTTTGAGTGGGAAACACCTTGAGTGTTACTGAGGGATAAACAAAAACTTGATAAACACCATGAGTGTTACTAAAATTACTTTAGTGGTTTTAACTGCCAATAGCACAAGTATTGCTGAGTGGTTTGAGAGGTGAACACCTTGTGTATTACTAAAACACAAACAACTTGAGTGGTTTTGAGTGGGGAACACCATGAGTGTTACTAAAACACAAACAACTTGAGTGGTTTTGAGTGGGAAACACCATGAGTGTTACTAAAACACAAACAACTTGAGTGGTTTTGAGTGGGACACATCTTGTTTATTACTAAAACACAAATAACTTGAGTGGTATTGAGTGGCAAACACCACAAATCAAATGTTATTGAAACAAAGTACCTAAAAGGTTTGTCACCATAATGTTATTAAAAAGGTATTAGGAAATCTATAGTGTACTAAGTACAAAAAGAATGTATAAACTAGTTACATTTTCTATTTATTACACTGTGGAAATAACCTTGTATCCTTAATATAGCTACATCTTCATGTAAGTAGAAACAAAGTGTTTTCTAGTTTGATTAGTATACTAGTTACTTATTCTATAGATATATAAATCAACATTATACACTTACTATAAATAAGTAACCTTATACATGTATTTCTATCTTTCAGCAAAATCTTATAACACTTCTTGCATTGTTTTTATGTTGTCTTTTCATGTTGTTTTTGTATTTTCTAATGTATGCATTAAAGTTTGTGTAATAGATTTTCCCAACTATGAATTAGAAATACATAATAATAGTCTAATTTAAGAGTGCTTTAAGGGATTACAATCTGAAAAAAAAAATTCAAAAAGAAATCTGATAAGTTTTAGCAGGTTGTATAGAGTAAGGCAAGCATAGTTTACCTGTTGCATTTGTGTGCTCTGACTTTGGAACAGACTCCATTATAAAATTGAGAAATTTCAATGTATAGATTGAGTTACCAACAGTATAAGAGCCTTGTCCAGCTATAAGGTAGTGCAGACTAGCCTTATTTCTATACTGTTATCGCCTCCATAGCTGAGTCACTGGTTCAGGTCACTGATCTCATTTCACTTGCCCCTCACCACTGTGGGCAAGACTCTGTTTTCTTTCATATGGGGAAGCTTTCCAGCTTGCTTACAGAACATCAGTGTTTTTACTTAGGTGATACTAATTTGCATGAAGGGACACCTAAGGTTTGTCTCCACCAGAAAAGCTGAAAAGTTACCATAGTTGGTGTGACTTAAAATGATGATAACTTTAGGTCTTTTTGACATGTTTCTGTTGTTTTGTTTTGGTTCTTCTTTTTTTCTCTTTTGGGTGGGGGATGTTGGTAGGGGGACAATTCCAGAACAGAAAATTTAATGTAGGTGTTCTTAGTTTGTTTTTTTAATTGATTTGAAATGCTAAAAAGGGATTGGAATGATAAAAATTGGTTTTAGTTAAGTTACTGAATATTACAGATCCCATGTTTAATTAACAAAATCTTAAGGGTATTGATAATGCCATGGAAATATTTTTTTAGGTTGGGGGGGGGGGAGACTAAACATAATGTAACAAATGATGTTATGTATGTTTCTTGTTGTTTGTAACTATAAAGTCTTGTCTTACAAAATGTATAAAATATTTATTTGTAGCTTTTACTAAAAAATATTTACTGATCCCTTTGCAAAGTATAGTTTTGCTTGTTGTTTTTGTTTTGTTTTTTTACTTTTTTTTTTTAATTTAATATTTATATTGTTTTACACTGTTCATCCTTTCATGAGATATGAGAATGTAAACAGAAAAATAAAGAACCACAGTCATGTAATTACATTTTCTGTATAATCTACACCCACAAAACGGAAACATTTAAAAAAGAAATGTGAAGCACTGTTTATTTCTAGACATTGGTGCTACTTAAGTTACATTTATACCTATGGGCAGGGCAGTTAGTGAACCTTGTGCACTTTGTGATAGTATATACCTGTTTCAAAGTGTCTGCGGGGTTGCCTTTAAAGTTTGAAGCCTCAGAAATGCAGCCATTATTTATCCCTGCGTGCTCGTAATCGGCGCCTAAATAAGGCAAACAAATTACTGGAGTCTATGCATGTCTTAGCTCCAGCAGGTGAGGTCGTTTGACCCTTGGTGTTGCTTTAAATTTTCAACACCCAAAATTAGTCAAAATCATCTTTCTTGTTTCAGTGCCATACAACCTAAATTGCGTTGTTGTGCCAACTAAATAGTAGTGCTAAGAAATAAATTTTGTCATGTGACTGTTTTAATTTTATTGCTCATAGTAAGTTAGATTCTGTGCACTAGTGTATTTACTTATTAATTGGAAGTAACACATTACATTGTTTTATTTTATATTTCATCTTTACTTTATATTTCAACTGTCAAAAGTAATAAAAAGTATGGTGCATTAATTCATAATTAATTTTTAAATAGTGTACATCTTTAAATAAAGTAAGATTTCGTTAGACAATATAAAGAATTAAAAAACACAACTATGTAACTTGCATCTTGAATAGAATGGTTTGCTCATATTAGAAGATAACTCGTCACTAAATTGACAAAATGCAAAATGAATCAGTTAGAAAAAGTTTCTGCTATTTTTTTCTCCAGAATTTTATAACATTTATATTATATTAATGAGGTAGTCTTAATATTTCGATTTCAAGACAGACTGATTTTAGAAACTGATATTAAATAGATGTCTGTCTTTATGAAGGGCGACAAGTATAATTATATAAAATAAAAATCCCTGGCACACAATGTGTTTGGCTAATTGATGAGGATGTTGTTCAATATTTATGAGTACATAAATTCATGAAATACC
The DNA here is from genome assembly GCF_026571515.1 of Ruditapes philippinarum. Lineage (NCBI taxonomy): Eukaryota > Metazoa > Mollusca > Bivalvia > Venerida > Veneridae > Ruditapes > Ruditapes philippinarum. The sequence continues at coordinate 77,834 of NW_026867118.1, read as the reverse complement.
AGTATAATTTAGAGTAAAACAATTATTTTATTCTATTTTTTTTATATTTTTTCAAATTGAAAAGAAAGTTTTATTGATTTATTTATTAATCTTTATACAGATTTTATTTAGAAACTCAGGGTAAATCTATGCACATGATTCAGGCATGTAAAATTTATAAAATAAAATAAAAGATAAAAAATTAGTCAGTATTTCATGATTTACATTTGTTATTATTGTGCCCCCACTTTAGTGGCAGGCATTTAGATTTACCCTTGTTATATTTCCAGGTTGCAACAACTGCTTCTAATTCCCTGGCGGCCAAATTACAAAGTTATATCACGGATACCTGGAATATCGTGGACATTATAACGATAGTGTTGTTCATTATTGGAATGGTTCTCAGATTTCTACCACATTCAACTACGTTTGAGGCTGCCAGAGTATTTCTCGCGCTCAATTTTGTCTCGTTTTTCCTGCGTCTGCTGCATATATTCTCTGTCCATAAGGAGTTAGGACCAAAGCTTGTCATGATTGGTCGAATGGTAAATTTTTTTTTCATATTTATTGATTTTTTTTTTTTGATTACATGCAATTGGACTGTTTCTTATTTTAGAAAAGGTAAAAAGTTGCACACTTTATATAATACTTATAATGTTAAAAGTGATATATTATTGGAATTTATCGAATGAATGATAATTGAGTATTGTTGTAAAAAGCACATTACTGTAATTTTATAAAAAGAAATTAAAAATCCAAGTTATTTAAGTATGTACAGTATTTATTTAGATGAGCATTCAGTATTCTATGTACACACATTAATACAATGAAAATATTTAAGCCATATGATTTTAATATGTCTTTGATATAGTGACCCGTGTTGTTTTTTCAGGTTCAAGATTTGATGTATTTTCTGGTCATATTGATGGTGTTTGTTGTGTCGTATGCCATCGCCTCACATTCTATCCTCTTCCCAAACTCTCCGTTAAGATGGTACACCATTGTAGACGTCATACGGAAATCTTACTGGAACATTTATGGTGAATTATTCCTTGAGGAAATTGAAGGTACTCTAATTTATACTTTAATATAAATTGTAACTGAAATTTATAAAAGATTTCTTAGTTTAAAATTCAGTTGCTTTCCTAAATTTAATGGAAATGTATTAAGTAATATTCTAACCAGTGTAGCCACTACATTATCCTCCTGAATTAACATTTTACCTGTGGAATTATTAAATGGACTTATATTTATGTGTCTTTAAATATCAGTTTTGTCATCCACCAGTATGGAGCCTGGTTGGTTTGCCCGGTAGTGCAATCTGGCCTGGCTGTACACTTGTGGCAAGGGTTAATCACTTACAATCCCAGGGTTTGAGTAACCAAAAACCAGGGGTTTGGAACTGACACTTTTGTCACTTAAAGACCTGGTCTTTACCCTCTCACTGATGCTTGTAGTTTGTATTAACAGTCAAAATGCTATTTTGAAATAAATTTTCATGAAAATGAAATTATGTTGAATTTATATGAAAAAGAATTGGTGTTCAATGGTTCAATGTAATATTTTATGATAGACTATGATTATCAGTGTGTTATTTTATGATATGCCATAGTTAAGAGTGTTTTATTTAATGGTATCCATTCATTTTCAGTGTTTTATGTTATGTTGTACTTTGATTTAATTCTCTTTGTCCTCATGACGGGTTTGGCAGAAAACAAAAAAATATTTTGATTTGATATTTTATATTAGTATGAGCCGTGCCATGAAAGAAACCAACATAATGGGTTTGCGACCAGCATGGATCCAGACCAGCCTGCACATCTGCGTAGTCTGATCAGGATCCATGCTGTTCACTATCAGTTTCTCTACTTGCTATAGGGTTTGTAAGCTAACAGCATGGATCCTGATCAGACTGCACAGCTGCGCAGGCTGGTCTGGATCCATGCTGGTCGCATACGCATTACGTTGATTTTGTCTTGGCGCGGCTCATATCATGATTTTATTTCGTTTTACAGGCACTGCTGATTGTTCATATGATGAGGTGATGTGGTTGAACGGCACATTACCTCGATGTCCGACCGACACAGGAAAGATAGTTGTACCTATATTAATGGGAGTTTACATGCTCCTAGCTAATGTGTTACTTCTTAATCTTCTCATTGCCATGTTCAGGTATGCCTTAACACTAATTATTATTATTATAATATAAGAAAAACACCTTAGAAGTACACAAAGGACATACAAAATGTACATGTATAACCATTTTGCAGAAAGCCCTAAATATGTCATCAAAGCATCATAGACTATTGCAAATGTATTAAGGAGTAGATATAATATGAATGTTAATTGTTTCTCAGTGTAAATTACAATAAAAGATGTTGCACTACTGATAACTTATTTAATGATGGTAACTGTTTATGACGTGATGAGGCTCTGCTGAGTTTCCACTAAACAGTTACTGAAAAGCTAGATATTCCCGTCTGGTGAAACTGGAGATTGATTACTTTTCTTGCATATTAAATATTAATCATAATTTGGAAAGAAATTACGAATTTACAACTTCATTTATAACTGTAAATGACATTGTCCTAGGGAGGCAATTCATTCATAAAAGGCCCGCAGATATGACGTCATTTAAAGCACATGACCTGTCTTACATGGGAGGGGTGGGGGCTGGTGTAGGATAGGTTTGTCCAGCACCGATATAATCAGTAGATAATCATTTCTGATATGCTAAAATTATAAAACTGTGTCCAGAAAGACAAGATTATTACCTGCGTTTTGTCACAGTACAATGTATTTCTCTTTTGAGCTTAATTAATTATATAAGCTAAATACTTGCAGTAAAACATGCTTGGGTAGAAAATCTCAGCATTGTACCATTTGAAAAATATTTTTTTGTAGTAATCTAGACTTAACATGAATGACACATGCATTGTTTTATATGTATATATACAGCATAAAGGGATGTCACTCTTATAACGTTACATCATATTTTAGCTATAGCCTAATACATGCTTCAGATTTCAGCTTAAATCATATATTCTATTATTATAGTTTTTAAATAGACTTTTTATTGGTGTTTAATCATATGAGTTGTCCACCATTTTCTACTGGAATTGAAATAAGCATTTATTTATCAAGTCTCTGTTTTTAACCATGCCAATGTCATGGGCATTATAGCATAGACTTTCGAGAAAAGATTATTTTAACCGTTTTTCAATCAGCTTATTTTTTCAAACGAAGCAGACAACAAAATATAAAAGGATCTGCTCATTGCTTGATAAAAAATATATGAGCCACGTCAAGACAAAAACAACATAGTGGGTTTGCGACCAGCATGGATCCATGCCAGCCTGCTCATCCGCGCAGTCTGATCAGGATCCATGCTGTTCGCTAACCAACCCTTTAAAAAGTAGAGAAACTGAAAGCGAACAGCATGGATCCTGATCAGACTACGCAGATGCGCAGGCTGGTCTGGATCCATGCTGGTCGCAAACGCACTATGATGGTTTTGTCGTGACACGGCTCATATTATATGTCTCAAATCAGATGTTTTGAATTCAAGCTCTCCAATGTTGACATCTGCTATGTTTCCTCTTTTATGAAAATATACTGGATATTCCTGGAAAATGATTTCTAAATGAAATTTTCATTTTTTTACACAAGCTTTTAAAAAGCTTAATAAGTTACCTTTATTCTAAACATTTGAAAGTAGCATTTCAAAGCTGAGCAAACTGGTTTGTCAATTACGAATCATGGCAAATGCAATTATCATTTTTTTAAGACATAAACCATCATCTATCATTTATCTTTCAGCTACACATTTGAACTTACTCAACAAAACACTGACGGCATCTGGAAATTCATGCGTTTTAACTTTATAGTAAATTATTGTAGTCGATCCCCTATAGTGCCCCCATTTACTGTCCTCGTGCACATGAAATCTTTACTACAGTGTATTTTTAAAAGAAAATCTTGTCACAGAAGAATTCGTCATAAGAGCATTAGTAAGTGTATCGAGAAAAACTGTATTTGTTGCGATGTTGTAAATTTTTTAGACGTCCCCAGCTTTACGCAGAGTATAATATAGGTATCCCAGTTTCTAAATATAGATAGTTATACAATAGGAAAATCTTCATTATTTAATAAAAAATACTCCCGGATAAAGGGCATACAGGGCCAAATTTGAATTATAAACAAGCCTTTTTGCTAGGGGTGTACGGGTTATGTTCCCATACAATATTATTTTATCTGAAATGTAAAGTTAGTACTTGTATATGGCATATATCTAAGACCTCTAATTCTTTAATATCTTGATAACAGTCAATATATGTAAGTTTCCTTCAAATTACAAAATTATCACCAATAACTATTATCAAATGGATAGGAAAAAGTAGATTACCACTCATAAAAAATAAGGTCAAAGTTCAAGACCAAAATTGGATTTTGATTTGATTTTTTTTTGTTTTTTAAGAAATATTGGTTTTCCCAAATGAAAATCTGGGTCAAGGCTACAAATTTACATTGAAAGGGTTTCAAAAAAAGGTTTAAATTTTAAATTTTTAAATTTCCGATTTTATACAATTGTGAAATTTTTAAAGGTGGGGTTTATTTTGTTTTTCTATTTTGGGAATTTTTTTTAAAATGGGGGAAAAAAATTTATTTTTAGATTTAGGTTTTTTAAAATTTTGCTTTAAACCCTAAATGTTTTTAAAATATAAATCGGTGTGCTATATTTCCCCTTTGTTTTTAAAAAACAAAAAAAAAAAATTTCCCTTTGAAGTAAAATTTAAAACCTTTGATATTTATTTAAAATTCCCAAATTATAGTTCAAAGGGGGACATAATTATATTAGCTAGTGATAAAAATACCTTCACCTAGTATATGCCATTGTTATAAAGTCAGGCCAGTGTGCATAAATGGTGGGCATAAGTTAGCCATCCAATGGTCACTTGCATTTAAATGGAATAGAAATCAGTAACATTTATCTAATTTATTAAGTCAATTTTTTTGTGAATCATTATATATAAAAATACAATCTTAATAAATCAACAAATAGTGGAGCATTAATTTATAGATCTAAAAAATCCAATTTTAATAACTTTAATGATTTTGAGAGATAGAAAAAAAGGTACTTTTGTACTAGTCAGGGTGTTAAAAAAGTGCAATAGAATGTAAGATAACAGGAAAAAATAAATATATGCTTATCAGCAATGTTGTGAGAAAACATTTCAGTTTCATTCTGTGAAGTTGTGTATAATATTGAATTTATTATAGTGGTGTTGCTTATACATGTATATATATACTCATACATTGTTTGATTTTTTGTGTGCAAAATGTTTATATATAATTGTATGCATATACGAAAAATATATATTACGTGTATAACTAATTGAGTAAAGAATGGGAGAAAGATTTATGGCAATTTTAACCCTAAGCCTGCCAAATTTGTATAATGGATTTTCCATGCTTTGAATGGGAACAGTCTATTCAAAGTTTAAAGGCACATTATGCATCAGAAATGAAAAAATGTTTATTTTTGTAGAAAGGTCAAACATATGTTTAATAATGTTGTAATAATCAATTAAGTACATGTGAGATGCTAATAACCTGGCGAAAATAGTGTTGAGTGTGAAAAAAAGAATTTGATTAAGGTTGCAAACTGTAAACAAAATGTTAATTTTACTTTCATATATAATACATATTCACCAGCACTGTACTTATTGCCATAAATGCAAAAGAAACAAAAGATGGCTCAGAAATATGGCCAATATGAGTAACCTTTTGGAAACTAAAACAGGACACCAAACATGAAGTAATATAATTTTATAGGCTTAATGGGCCTTTAAGGGATTTCAATGTCAAAAATACATGTACAAAAATAACTGAGCAACCAATAGAGCCTGACAGGTCAGATTGCATGAAGGAGCAGGCTGACCTCAATGGGGTCTTTAGTAATGGCAAAGGCTAATAACTTTGTGATCCAGCAGGCTTATGGTTAAAATAACATACAATATAATTGTAGCGTGGTTTTCATATTGTGACATCTCATGTATATTAAGAGAATAGTATTTGAGATGAAGGGATTTTTTTTTTTTAACTTATGACATGTATATATTTAATAATTGATTTTAATTTCTATAGCTTAAGACTGTTTGAATTTTTGTTCATTGAGAGATTTTGCAAATGGCATTCATTGATGTCTTTAGTCACAATGACAGCTAAAGGTCAAAGGTTAAAAAGAAATGGCACAAATTCTTTTTTACGAGTATGGACATCTTTTGTAGATTATAGTAGAAATTAGCTACCAACATCTATTAAAAGTCATACTAATAGAAGAACATGTGTAGTTTGAATACTGATATATAAGTATGGAATAGTTTGAGTGCATTAATAAATATTTTTGTTATGGCCAGAGAAAAAAATGTTTGATTATAGCTTTTTTACAATTTATCAAATATTTTGTGACATACCCTAAACATTTATTAGTTATAAAAATAATTTAACTTAAACAGTAATGGGTATTTTATATCTTAAATTAAAATAATAACATATTTGATTTTCTTATCCTATTTAAATTGCTGTTTGATCAGAAGAAATGAAAAAACAGACATTTCTTACTCTGGCCTTACAGTAGCATACCTCCAGATTCATGATAAATTTTATAAAAAATCAAAAAGTGTTAATTATATGGTCAAGTGTATTCATTTAGTGTATATAAAGTGATTTGTTTTGGTACAGCTAGGACACTTTTTCTATCCAAAGATTTTCAAATAAGGCATTTGCTTCATTAGTCTTGGAATATATCAATGGTAATGAAATAAGTAGTATTAGATAAAGTCATATTTGGATAAAAAATGCAAAGGCTTTATGGATTGTGAATATTTCATATTCATTTACAGGGTATAGTATTTAATGAACACTTAAAAAAGTTTGACTTTTGAGCATTTATTCATTCAACTGGAGGCATGCAGCTTTAATATTACTTATTTTTAGGAGATAGATAACTCTTAATTTCTTTGCTTTTCGTTATTATTCGTTATGCTTAAATGCGTGTTTTCTTTTTTTGTTTTCTCTTCAGTTACACGTTTACATTGGTCCAAGATAATACTGACAAACACTGGTTTTTCCAACGTTATTCTTTGATTTACGAGTATTACACTCGACCAGTGCTGTGTCCGCCACTCATATTTTTCTCCCATGTTTATCTGCTTGTAAAGTTCCTATTTTCCTGCTGCTGCTGTCAAAAATCTACCTCTAATAACGATAACGAGGATGATTTCCGTAAGTTTATGTTTTGTTTATAAGGTTTTGTTATCTCCACAGTTGTTGCAAGGATATCGATAGTTTAATTTACGTCTTTCATTAACGCAGTTGCCATTTGTATATATCTGAATTTTCAAATACACAACTTTAAACCCAATTAATAGGTAGAATATATAGATATATGCCTTGTTATCCTCATAGCTTATTTTACCTGTGATGAACTTAATTTACTAAGTCTATTGTATGATATTTAAATTAATTTGATTGGCTTTTTGATATACATGTATATGTATGTAGTTGATATTAACAAAAAAAGTAAGTTCACATATTGCTTTATGCTCACTTGCCATGCTTTTTCTAGTATATGAAAGTACTAGTTCAATACAATGAGACCATAATGATCATTCATAAGCTTCATGTACGCTGTAAGTGAGTATTTAACAAAATGATATTTTTCAGGTCGTAAGTTTAAAAACGAGCGAGAGCTTGTTCAATGGGAAAATGTGATAGCAGACGCATTTCATCAGAAAACAGAATTAAAAGATTTTGAAAGCATGGAGTACAAAGTGAATGACACAAATACACTGTAAGTATAAAAAATGTTTGAATAATTTATGTGGGTTGTCAGTGGCTGAGTGGTTAAGGTCATTGACTTCAAACCACTTGCCCCTCACTGCTGTGGGTTCAAATCCTAAAAGGGAATTCTTTCATATGTTAAGTACATCAGACTTTCGGATTATTTTATGGTTTAACTCAGGGGGCATGTTTTTTGCCTGAAAAAAATGGCATGGGCGGCAAACCTTTAGGTCTCAAACCTCCTTAAAAAGCGTCGGGCCCTAGACCTATTTTGGGCCATTGCATGTTACGTAAGCTCTCCCCGGGTATATGCTGTCCGTTCATAAAAGGGATACAACAATTTTGAAAATTGGGGGCCCTTTCCCTTTTTAAAGGAAATTGGGCTACTTTGGTTTTCAGGAAAAAATAATTGGGAAAAATTGTTTTTTAATTTCAGCTTTTTTTTTTTATTAACAAATTTTATTTGCGGGGACCCAAGTTTATTTTTTACAAGTCTATTATTTTACAATTTCCCCTATTTTAAAAAGTGTATATTAATAAATTTAAATTTACAAGTTTATATTTTACATGTTTATATTTGTAGTATAAAAGAGTTAACAAGTTTATATTTACAAGTCTGTATTTATAAATTTACAAGTTTATATTTTACGAGTTTATATTTACAAGTTTATATTTACGAGTTTATATTTACAAGTTTATATTTTACGAGTTTATATTTAGAAGTTTGTACATTTGTATTTACAAGTTTATATTTTACGAGTTTATATTTACAGTATAAAGGAGTTAACAAGTCGTATAGATGAGCTACAGGAGCAGCAGTTACAGTTGTCACTGTCAGATAATGTATCCCAGTCACAGTCACACCTCACACCGATCACACCTGTGTCACCATCCAGTGTTATTGTTAAAATGCCGCCAAAACTTGAGTTTAGACTGGAAGCTTTGGAGAAAAGTGTATGTTGCTTTTGTTTTAAGTTAACTTTTGCCAAGACAAATGCTTTACCACAACTAGAGATTTGTATTTTTAAAATATCTAGGTTTTTTTTACCAGAAGATTACCAATGATTGGGTATTTAAGTTAACTTATTAGCTGTCACTCTTGAGGTGTCCATGGCCAAGTGGTTCAGGTGTTTAAATTCAAACCACTTGCCTCTTATAGCTATGGGTTCAAATCCTTTTGAGGACTCCAGATTCATTCATGTGAGGAAGCTTAGTCCACTTAGTTACAGAACGCCAGTGGTTCTACTCACAAAGGGGCACCTGAGATCGTCCTCCTGCATTAGAGCTGGAAAATCACCCTGTGATCTTTACAATATGGTGTGACTTGTTGAAAAAAAAAAACCAATAAAAAAATAAACATTCTTTAGTTATGTTAGAGACATACTATGCTTATCATTGGGTATAATTATTTACTGCAGGAATTTACTTAAATCTAGGAAATTCTGATTGAATATGTCAAGTTTGAATAAGAGAATGCACAAACTATGCAAGACTGTATAGCCATTATCATTATTCTCAAAAATCAAATTTGAGCATTATATATCTTTAAAGAACCTTTAAGAATTGAAAATTCTCTGGCAATATTATGGTTTAATATTGCTTTATTACAGATGGAAATGACACATGACTCACTTAAGTGGATTATGAATTCACTTAAAGAAGGAAAGGTGGCCAGTGATACCAGTGTCCCGCCCACTTTCATAGATTGGGAGGAGCAAAGATTAGAAGGTAACTGCTTGTAATAATTAAACTGGATTTTTTTTATAGATATATTTAATGGTTAATAATTTATGTGAGCTTCACAAATTATATGAATATTTGAAGCTTATTTAAATTGGACTTTATATTCCTTTTTCATTTCTTATATTCATATTTTGAAAGGTCGTATAAATTATATAATTTTTGCAGATTTGAGCTTTATTTTGGCTTGTTTTATTATTTTATTTGAAAGTATTATGAGGATTTTACCGTTTATAGACGTTTTTCCTTAGTTATCTCAATAAATTGTTACACACATAATTATATGCTTGCTTCTTAATTTGATGAGAATTTTTGGCTATACAATTTATTAATTTTATTTACGTATAAACTGGGAAAATAATTTTCAACTCAATTTGTTTGTCTTTTTGTTTTTCAATACAATTGCAGAAGGTAAATATATATGTATGTTGTGCATGATACATGTTACATGTATGTGATACCCATGTTGACAAAGCACTTGAAACTCACTTGACACTCTAAAAAATGCATCTTGTTTATTCTCACGGTTGAAAAAAATTAATTTAATTGTCTCTATATCTCAATAATTATTGATTTTTTTATGCCCCCTCTACTAATGGGGAATGGGGCTCCCAGATTTGCCAGTGTTGGTCCTTCATGTTTTGTCTGACAATACATATAAATTGGGGAATTATCAGGTTGGAGAATTTTTTTGCAGACATATTTCCTCTTATTCTTGTCAATCATTCATCATAAGAAACTTGTAGTTTAAGTGATAAATAAGTATTCTTCTTTTCCTTCATTAAGATGATTTAAACATTAATTTTGTTTCTTGTATTAATAGATATTTTATGGGATGGTAACTATAATTTAGGTCCATTTGTATGTTTTTTTGTTTTTTTTGTAGGTAAAATAAAGCTTGATTTTTACAATCTTATTTAACGATTAATCCAACATTTTGTACTGCTTTTTAACAAGAGATACAAAATGCACTGCTGCTATACACTTCTGATATTCAAATTCTACTTTATAAGTTTGAGTATAATTTTCCTTGAAAATGTAACAATATTATTTGTATTGAATTTGAGCCCAACTATTCGTAGAATAGGAAGAGCTATTGTATTCAGCCAGGCATTGGTGTCACACTTTAGTAAAGTTTATGCGTGCAAATTGGTATCTCTAAAACTTCTGAAGGGAATGGGTTGAAACTTCACACACTTATTTTAGAGTCTAATAGGAGGTCTTTTCCAAGGCCCATAACTCTTACATGGATTTCGGCAGAATTATGGACATTTTTGAGATTAGAACATTCTACATTGTCACAGCTCTTATTTAACTATAATTGAGCACGTTGTCCTAGTGACAGCTCTTTTTCTATGAGTACTGGGTGAAATAAGTTTACTAAATTTAAAAGAACGTTTATAATTATCTTTGGCAAATAACCCTAATTCAGCAAGTTTTTTTTTTTATTTTTCATAATTGTTTTTTTGCAAACTCAACTTAATAAAAGGTAGGAGCTGAGAGAAAGTATGTAGTTGTTAAAAGCACATGAAGGTCTAACTGGCTAAAAGTCATGGACCTTAGTGAGCAAGCTACAAAAAATACTTTGATTTTTAAATGTTTATAAGGTGGGACAATCCTCTGTAAATTTTAACTCTGAAACAACAGGAAAATTGTATTCAATTTTTTTATAGGAAATTGTCAACTTGAACTTTTTGAAATATGATGGTTTTCACAGTGCACTTATAAAATCTAACAACACTGTTAAGTTATTTTATGTGTGCAATTAACAAGTCACTTTTCACCACTAACTTGTTTCAAAACTGGAGGAAAAAAAACTTAATTGCCCCCAAAAAAAGAACTTGTGACTTTTCCCTATTTGACTTATTAGGAAACTCAAAACAAATGTTGTAAATCTTAGCTCTTACCACCGTAATTATCTTAAATGGACTTGTCCATCTTTTAGTCCAGACAAAACCATTCATCATTTTAAGCAGCGAATTTCAAAATAAGTACTGACTGAAAAGCAAACAGTGCAGACCATGTTGAGACGGCATTGAAGTGCTTGTTGATCTTTGTCTGCACTGGTTACATGGGTGTTTTTGCTAATGTTATCTGGTCATTTTATTATATCTCTAATTAATAAATTGGAGTATAATATGATGGTGTCAGTCTGTCTGTACTTAACATCACCTTCCCTTGACCATTCAGTAAGTGAAGAAAGAATAAAACCATGGTTTATGTTGCTTGATAGGGACATTGCCATTGCTTGTAGGCAGTAGATGACCCATTTTGGCTTTAGGGTCATTAGATCAAAGGTTAATGGCATTGACAAACTAAAAGCTTGTCCAACTAGGGAACGCTGTCTTTTGCATAAATTCCTTAGATTTGGTGTGGAGGCTGGTAATGAGTAGTAAATGACTCCTATTGGTTTTTAGAACAGTGGGTCAAAGATCAAGGTCATTGTGGCCTTGACAACAAAATGTTTTTCTGACCAATAAATAGAGAACACTATGGCCTGCAGTTTGAAGGTTGATCATGGCTACTGGTAATTAAAGACCCGTATTGCCTTTTAGGTCAGTACCGGTAGGTCAAAGGTAAATGTCACAATTGCACTTTGTATAAATTCCTTGTCTTATCAATAACTTTAAAAGTAATAGGTTGAAGTTTATGATCTTTGAAGGGACATTGTCTTTGGCCTGCAAGAAGTCCCTATAAATCTTGAGGTCATTAGGTCAAGGTCATAGTGGTAAATGAAATGACATAAGTTTATGAAACTCGTTAGTTATAATTCATAATTATAAACATGTATATTACTTATTTATATATATTATATATATATATATATATATATATATATATATATATATATATATATATATATATATATATATATATATATATATATATATATATAAAAAAATGTATATGTATGTAAATATGCCACTGTGGCAGGAGAATGAAGTGGGATCATAAGTGTCCTATGGATACATTTCTAGTTCATAAAGAAATATGCTAAACATGTTTCATGATATTCTAGGAGAAAGAAAATCTAAGAAGAAAAGTAAGTATGAATCAAAAGCAGAAGAAAAGTGCAAAGATCACTTTTTGTTTAGTTTTAGTTCAAGTTTTGAAATTGTTTGGATATCGTTTTGAATATTTGCTTGCAAGTACATGTATAAATGTAATCAACGGCAATAGTTAGTCACTACAACTGTGTTGGCTTATGTAATGCTTGCTATTAAAACAGTTAATTTGCATTTTGAACCTTATTTTGTGTTTAGATAACCATTTAACATAATAACAAAAAGTTTTTTCTTAAACAAAAAGAAAGTTTAAAAAAAAAACATATTGGTGAATTATGCAAAATGTGCACTATTGAAGATGAATGTCATTTTACTCATAATGAGTAAGCTAATAGACTTGCAAATGTCTTATAAGTTACTAATTACTGACAAATGTCAAATTAGTTACTAATTAATACTGCATCTGATTTAGATATGGAGTAATGTTTTATAAATGAATTAGAACATTGATATATTTAGTGCTTTCACTTCTTACCATTAAGAGCTGTAGTAGCAATTTCTGCAATATTTGGAATGTCTATCCTGGCTAAAAATGTTATCAGCATCATAATCCTTACCATGCTTAATATCTTAAATGGACTTGTCCTTGTTTTTAGTCTGGACAAAACCATTCATCATTTTTAGGGTACTGCGTTAATTTTAAATTATGTACTAGTTGACTGAACAGCAAACAGTGTAGACCATGATCAGGCAGCACAGATGTTACAGCTGATCTTGCTCTGTCAGCTGGTAGCGTTAGTAGATTAAGTTTTGACCAGCAGACGAAAGGTTAATTAATCTTACAATGCATTGTATCAGAGTCTAAGCCTCACAAATCCATATTTTTTAATAATAAGGTAAAGAGTCAGTCTTGAAAGCAACTGTATGAAAATTTTGGCTGACATATTTTGGACCAAGTACATTTATACAGAAGTGCACTGTTTATTTTTGGCTGTCACATTTTGAGCCAAGTGCATGAATATAATTTAACAAAAGTGCATCGTTCATAATGATATTTGTAAAAATTAACATTTTTTTAAATCATTAATAGGTCTGTTTAAACAGTAGTTCTATTTGATAATCTTATTTTCATATTATAGTTTATCAAAATCATTTTAGGGCTTTTCCTTTTTAAAGGAAGTAGTTAGAAATACAGTTATTTTTGTGAAATGTTTACCTCCTAATTTATACTTTGCACATTTTTTAATTTTTTTTTTTACAACTAGTGTCACTTTGAAATTAAGAAATGGTGTCAATGTTTGAATGATACAAGTGTGTTGGTGATTTTTATAAAATTATGTTGGTTTCATTGTTGTTATTTATATGAATGTTGTTTTCATTAATGTAATGTTGTTAATGCACAAAGATTTCTCAATAAGAAGTTAAATCTGAAAGTCTGAAACATTTAAGATGTATGTATATATCATTTTGCTTGAATATTGTTTCTCCCATTTTTGGCCGGGTTGCACAGGTGCAAACCCGGGTTATAGTATGGTGAATGTCGGGCGGCGGGCGGGCGGTGGGCGGCGGGCGGGGAAAAAATTTTCGTAACAGTTTTCTCAACAACTACGTATCACAGCCTCTTGATATTTGGTATACAGCATTAACACATGGTCCCATACCGTGGGATTCGATTTCAGGTCTGTCGCTCATCCACTTACTGTTTATCCACTTAGTTTAATTAGTTAGATTTTTTGACATTAATGGTCAATGGTAGGAAATTTTCGTAACAGTTTTCTCAGCAACTACTTATCACAGTCTCTTGATGGCACACAGCATTAACACATGGTCCTTTATCCTGGGATTAGATTTCAGGTCTGTCGCTCATTCACTTCCTGTTTAACAACTTAGTTAAATTTTCTGACATAATGGTCAATGGTAGGAAATTTTCGTAACAGTTTTCTCAGCAACTACTTATCACAGTCTCTTGATATTTGGCATACAGTATTGACACATTGTCCCATACCATGGGATTTGATTTCAGGTCTGTCGCTCATCCACTTCCTGTTTATCCACTTAGTTAAATTAGTTAGATTTTTCAACATTAATGGTCAATGGTAGGAAATTTTCGTAACAGTTTTCTCAGCAACGTCTTATCACAGCCTCTTGATATTTGGCATGCAGCATTGACACATGGTCCCATACTGTGGGATTCGATTTCAAGTCTGCAGCTCATCCACTTCCTGTTCACATTAATGGTCAATGGTAGGAAATTTTCGTAACATTTTTCTCAGAAACTACTAATCACAGCCTCTTGATATTTGGCATACAGCATTGACACATGGTCCCATACTGTGGGATTCGATTTTAGGTGTGTAGCTAATCCACTTCCTGTTTACCTACTGAATTAAATTTTCGACATTAATGGGTCAATGGAAATTTTTTTCGTAACATCACAGCCTCATGATATTTGGTGTACAAATGCAACCCGGCCTTTTCTGTCTTTGACCCATTTTTTAGTTGTATTTTGATTAAGTTCCATTAAATTTTAATGAACGAACATATGACTTCTTTACGAAATCAGTGGCAAAACTGTTGCCAGCAGTTAAAAATGGTGTGTTGATTTAAAAAAAAAATCCCATTTATTGACACATTTTGTTTTCTGAACAAAACATTATCTGAAATCTTTCATTTGATATAAAAATAACAATAACATATAAAATACTTTTTCCTTTTGTTGAACTTTTTGGTTTATTAATGGCAAAATATTGTTCAATATAGTAATTGTTTTGAGAAGACAAGCCTTTATAAGTCTAAAAGTTAGCGGTTGAAATTATATTTTGTCCAATGAGATTTTTCCATTTTTTCAAATTTTTTCGATACATTTAATTAATTTAATCGGCACCAAATTGTCATAAAGTACTATTCCGTTAAATCAGTGTTTATAGCTCAGAAAGTGTAAAGTTTCAAAACATAATTTCAACCACTTATCACTAGTTAATTAAACATATAATTCGATTTAAACCATTTCACTATCTTATTTTGGAGCATATCTCCCTTAAAGAACCATCTAACAACTTCCTATAACTATAATCCCTACATGTATAAACAGACACCTGCTACAATTAGTGCTTCCAAAATTTCAGAGTAAAGTAGAAAAAACATTTCTTTTTGTAAATTTAGTAATTTGAATAAATTTCCAGATTGTATATACAATTATACATGAACAATCATATTAGCTTTGCAGGCTAGTCTTGTAATAGTCAAAACATTGCAGTGATATTTTTTTAAATACAGTGCAACCTCTTCAGAGTGGCCCTCTGTAGAGCAAATGTATAACCTTTTTACAAGAACAGTAATAGTCCTCAGATAGCATGACCGAGGGGTTAACATGTCTGACTAGTTATCTAAGGATTGTTGGCTGCATGGATTCAAATGTTGTTTCTGTGCACAAGAAACATTACATTCATTGCTTAGTACTGGTTGGTTCCAGGAACGGATTTGAGAGTGTTTCAATAAGCGTACAATTTCCAACACTATCAAAACTAAATAAATTGGCATAAAAAAACCCAAATAATTCTTCTGAAAGTAAGCTGATTTCACTGTAAATTTAACTTCCTTAGAGCAACACAGGAAGTTGCCCTGTAGAGGCTGTACTGTAATGCAGTAATACATTTAATGCTGTTTTTTCAAGTGGCATTGGGTAAACATATTTAATTAAGCTCGATTGCGAAACATGTCCTTTCAACTTATAATAATCACTTGCAAGTCGGCTTCCTGGCACCAACCTGAGTACTGATGTCATATGGAAAAACATGGTCTTGACCCGACTAGGGCTCAAACCAATGATCCCTGGGTTGAGAGGCAGACACCTTAACCATTAGGCCACCGTTCCCGTCATTAAGTGGCATTAATGGCTTGTCTGTGCGGAAAGAATGAAACCAGAAAAATATTGCAGTTTTGACTGATCAATTTAAGTAATAATATATTGAATTTTTTTCAACAATGTTCTGATTCAAAGTAAGGCTATTGTTCATTGTACAAAATTCAGAGGGATTATTAAGTTATTTGACAGCTATTTTATGACATGGTAATCTTCAAGAGATAACTAAAAAGTAAAAGATAGTCATTGTCTTAGTGTGTTATTTTTCTGTGTTATTTTAGAGAAGAGAAAGCTAGAAATCAAGGCTGGTGAGGAACGAGCCAAAGTTCGTGAGATGTTACTGCGTGGGATAAATTGTCACTTTAGGTCTCGAACATCACCATATCCCGGGTCACTTATTTCAAGGTTTCCTGTTCCAGATGATAAAGTATCATGGGAGGTTGGTACTCTTTTTTTCTCCTCTATTTTTGATGAGGGTTTTAGTTCAAATGGCTCGTTAAAATCATTAGATGGTTTTGCTTGTGGAGGAAAATCCTCTTGTGGTTGAGAAAGAGGATGCTTTTACCGTTAAGGCATCATAATTGCAGCCACCGTTTTTAACAGCCTCCGTGGTGGAGGGGTTAGAGTCGATGACTTCTAACCCTGTTACCTCTCTGGCGTGGGTTCGATCCCCGTGAGATGCTTAGGTAGTTTAGCACGGAGGAAGGTAGTCTAATACTGGTGTAACTCTCCAGGAACGATGGTTAGGAAACTACCCGCCTATATGACTGAAATACTGTTGAAAGTTGAAACATACAAAAGCTACCGTTTATCCCTGCATGATTGTCAGAGGCGACTTCATGGGTTTGAATTACTTCAGTCTATGCATGTCTTAGCTCCAGCATGTGAGGTGGTTTTGACCCCTGGTGTTGCTTAAAATTTGTAACACCCAACTGGTCAGTCACAATCATTCTTCCTGTGTCAGGGCCATTTTGACCTAATGGTGTTGGTGTGACCTTGATGGACCATCAGTATTTCATTTTATGCAGGAGTGGATACCACTGACTTTCCACAAACTGGATAAAAAGCTTTTTAAGTTGATGAAATTTTGCAGGATTTGAATCAGCATTAATACAGTCATGTGAATGTGAACTGTGTAGATAGATTAAAAAGAAGCTTGCTTGTGTTAAAATTGTACTGAATTTGGTTTTAAAATGATTATTTAAACTTGAATTTCTTGAGGTCCTTAAGCTTTTGGATAAGCATTTGTTTGTTTTCAAAGTGACTTTGAAGGTTTTCTGCCTTTTAGAGGAAGTGGCATAGAGTTATTTTTAATTTTTTATGAAACATTGGATATTTTCAGGCTGAGTACCCAGAATACTCCCCCAGCGCCTACACAGCTCCGGAACTCGTACAAGATTTAAGGCCAGAGTGGGCTGATATAGATATATTTCAATTGTAAGTATTTTCATGTTTTTGGAAACTAAGTGGACAATATCTTTAAATTGAAAATTTCTCCTTATTCACCCAACAATTACATTTATGTTAATGCAGGACTGTTTCTGCAAGATTACTCATTATTGGTCAAAGAGGTTATAACTATATAATTCTTTATAAGTTAATATTTACTGATTCATTAGGATTCATAATCCTTAAAGAGTTATAGGCTTGTGAAATGTACATCCATATTTGATGACATATGTTTTAGGACACCGCAACAAAGGGAGGCTGCTATTACCTCCTTCAATGCAGTGGATGGGGAGAAACAAGTGGACAGGATGAGTTTTCTTGGTGAATATGTTGTACAGAATGGTTTACCCTTGAATCCAAAAGGTCGCACAGGTCTACAGAGTCGGGGACTTCTAGGAAGATGGGGTCCGAATCACGCTGGGGATCCTGTAGTTACTCGGTAAATATGTCAATTTCAAAATTGGTCTTCAACCTACCAGCAGTTAAATTAATTAAGCCATGATTATGTTGACACTTATGTCTAAGGCCCGTCAAGGAGGGTATCTAAATTACCTAAATTGAACATAGTACAGTACCATGCGTCCGGACAGATATGAAATGACAATGATTTCATTAAGATAAAAGCTTGGGTGTTTTAACATGAGATACAATATATCAGCAGCAAATGCTGAAGTTTTGGATGTCCTATTGTTTACTCTGTAAATGATTATAGCTAGTATAAGAGGTCAGGCATTGCACTATTGACGCCCAAATTTCCATCATCAACGTTCCTTAAATACACATTAAAATATCACAATTTACGAAAGTTGAAATAAATTTAATTACTTAATGAGAGGGAAACTTGCATTTATTGTTGATAAAAAAAAGATCGTCAACAACTGAACAAAGAAAACAAATAAATTAGGCATTTTTAGGGGCCGTCCGCGTTTGATGGTTGTCCGGTTTTGGTGGTCCCCAACCAGTAGACAACTATTCTTTTAGCATTTTTTTTTTCTTTACAGATGGCAATAATTTTGTGTAAACATTTGGCTCACCTTTTAAAGCCATGTATTTTGAGTGCTTATTTTTGATAGGGTTAACACTCTTGATTTTAAAGGAAAAATTACATAATTTATTATTTGTTTCTTCAATTCTCAGATGGAAAAAGAATGCAGACGGGAGCAAAGTACTGAAGGAGGGTAAACCAGTGTTAGAGTTTGTAGCCGTGCTCCGTGCAGACAACCAGATGTGGGCTCTTCCAGGGGTATGTCACATGTTTTCTTATACAAAGTTTAGGAAGGCTGATTAGCTGGTTTCCGTTGCTTGCGCAAGGAGGTCACATGGCCAAAAAGGGGGTGTTTCATTCAAAATGTTTGTTGTCTGAAAATACACGGCCAACTATAGAGATAGTTTACAAGGCTATTTGTTTTATTGAGACAATGCTACAGGGGCTAAGCTGTAAACATGCTAATGCTCATTAGCTAATGCTCATTAATAATCCCAAATGTATTGTACATTGATGTTTTGTTAGTAAATTTTTTGGATTTTGAAAAATTTGTGGGATTTTTTTTATCTCACTGTGTGCGAAGAGTGGATGGGGAGGGGAATCCTGGGACAATGTGAAAAATCAGGATTTTATATCCAAGTAGGGGGATATGGTATATTATATGCTTTACAATACAGAAATAAAATGTGGCAGATATTTTTGGAAAAGTTTTCCACCTACATTTATACAGCTAAATAAATATGATTATAACATATATTTTCAGGCAATTTTACCACCAGGAGCTAAGCCAGCGGATCATTTGCAGGCTGATTTCACTGATGAAGCCATGGGATCTCTAGAAGGTTCTAGCAATGAAAAAGTAGTAAGAAAGAAAATGAACAAAATTTGGAAGAAAGGAGTAAAAGTATGTACTCATATATACGTTTTTTCTGTTTTAAGTGACTGTGAATTCACTAAATTTCATGGCATGGATTTCTGATTATTTCATGATTTTATCTTAAAGGAATTTCTTTTAGGTTCTTAATTTAATAGATTTGTCTATTTTTGCAAAGTTGTAAAACACAAATATGGTATTGCAAAATAATCTTTTAACAGCAAGCGAAATAAAAAAATTTAGATGAGGTAATGAAATTTTGTTGGATATTATATTCATGGAGTGACCAACCACAAAAAAACGGCAAAATTTAGTAAACCCGAAGCATAATGATTTTGCAGTATTTCAACTTTGTATATTTTTGAATTGATAGATCCCTACTCTGACCTTTTATATGAATAACAATAGATTAATCCACAAACATTGACATGTGCTCTTTTGTTAACAAATACATTGTGGTGAAATTGTTATTGTATCCACTAATCTGATAATGAGAATTAGATCGGTCAGGGATCTATGCATTGCCATTTAAGTAAAAATTTTAATAAAATATGAAGATTTAATCAGTACATAAAGTTTAGTTTTAAGAGAATCTCTTTCCTTAACAATCATGTGTTCTATACATGTATATGAAAATGTTTTTTATTTATTTTTTTTTGTAGCTTAGTTACGAGTGCTTAGTTATGAGTATTAGCGTTACTAAGGTATTTCTTTTACATAAAAGATGTGTGTTTTACTGATTTCTATTTTTAGATATACGAAGGTTATGCAGATGACCCACGTAACACAGACAACGCATGGATTGAAACGACAGCAATTAGTTACCATGACGAGGATGGGGCGGCCTTCTCTCAATGCAACCTACGGGTAAGATACTTCTTTTTTAGCTAGACTTATAGAAAAATGAAAATTGCTAGTCTACTCAACTTTCAGCTTTCTTTTTTCAGTTAAAGTTTTATGATCAATTGCTACCTATACAATATTTCCATTACTGAGATATAAGCTTTATTTAACCTCATTTATGCATTTCCATTGATGAATCATACTGATAGAAGAAGTTTTATAACTCTAGCCTGCATACAGTTAGAATTAATGCCCTTGAGGAACTATGATATCTCAGGCAGGTTTAAGTTTTGCATCCACTACAATTGCATCAATTATTTTCTTGAGATTTCACACATACTAAAGATCATGATTGCTGGTCACCATTTATACTAAACCATAAAAACCTTACATAACATAGTATTTTTATAACTAATAAAGTACTGACTTATTAAGGAAACATTTTCTGCTCAGGATTTCAAACCAAAATAAAAAATCACAACTAATTTTGAATTGTAAAATAACATTTCTAATGTCAAGAAAACTAAGGATTTTTGTAATATATCTGTTTGTTATATAATTTCCAGGCTGGTGAGAGGGCAGAGCTAGTCACATGGTTAACCGGGTCACACAAGGTGACCTTGCACGGATCACATTTGTATCTAGTAAAACTTGCTGCAGAAAGACTTGGTGCTTATTTTTAAAAACTTTTTAGCACTTAAAAACTTAACATAGTTATGTCATAGCTAGGGAAATAAAAATAAACTACATTATCCATTAGTGCAAAGCTGAAGGTATTTACAGTGTTCTTGGATTAAATACGAAAGTTAGAAAAATGTAAGAGGAAAGGTAGATGAAGGCAGGGTAACAATGTTGTAATATTGTTTTGTGCAGATCTGTGATATGGCTAATTAAAATATGCAGCTATTTGTAAACTACAATGTGGGAAATATTTTCGTGTATGAAATATTTTAGCTAGTTAATTTATTTTACTTTTTTAAAAAGGAATGCCAGTTATTTTTTTATAATTTTTTTCTAAATTTATTGGCTAGTTTTCGTTAAAATTTTAACCATTTTGCTTTCATAAGTGTACTCATCTTTTGTACATAATTTTTTTAACTTATTTTTATATACAGAAAAATATATATATTTTGTTTATTTTACTATTTAATTTTGACATCTTTGGAAAAAAACTGTCACTATTCAAGTGGCCAAAAGTTGATTCATTTTTTACAAATATTTATTTTTATTTCAAAATAAAACCTTTTTCAGTATAACACAGGTAACTGTAATTCTTTCTATTTTTTATATAAATTAAAATCTTCTATGCATCTGTTTAATCAAGTTCATAAGCAAAACAAGAATTATACATGTATATTTGTACAAGCTCATCCAATCAAAATGTACTTATAATCATAGTTTTTCCATACCTGTATGTTCAAATTATTCATGCTTTGTTACAATTAACCCTAGTCTTTCAAATTTCTATGTCATTTGATTGTCTGTTAGACTTATGAATTTTGTAAAGTAATTATTTCTATGTCCCTGCATCAATTGATGATTGGGGGCATATTCCTATGTCTCTGCATCAACCGATAGTGGGGGTACATTCCTTTGTCCCTGTATCAATTGATGTGTGGGGGCATATTCCTACATCCCTGTATCAATTGATGAATGGGGGCATATTCCTATGTCCCTGTATCAATTGTTGAATGGGGGCATATTCCTATGTCCTTGTTTCAGTTGATGAGTGGGGGCATATTCCTATGTCCCTGCATCAATTGATGAATGGGGGCATATTCCTATGTCCCTGTATCACTTGATGAATGGGGGCATATTCCTATGTCCCTGTATCACTTGATGAATGGGGGCATATTCCTATGTCCCTGTATCAATTGATGAGTGGGGGCATATTCCTATGTCCCTGTATCACTTGATGAGTGGGGGCATATTCCTATGTCCCTGTATCACTTGATGAGTGGGGGCATATTCCTATGTTAGTCCTGTTTCTACATATATAAGCCCTAATTGTAAATAAACCATAGTCAGCACAAAATTAAAGAGCTTTTATTTTAAAAACACATACTTAATAGATAGAAGATATAATGATATATATAGAATAGATATAGTCTTTACATCGGCTACAATAGTCCACCAGACTTGATACGTCTTTAGAACTTTTTTGAAATTCTTTACATATATCTTACAGGTTTGGCCCTGCAGTGAGCATGTATGTGTTTTATGAACTCATTTTATTCAATTTAATGAAATAATAAGCTATGCTATACAGTTATATGTATGTAATGGCAATGAAAATGATGTAAATGTGCTAAAAAAAAAGAAATGAAAAACATTTCCAATGTACCTGTATATATTTTAAGTGACATTATACTCATATTTTTGTTAATTTTAGCTAAATTAGTGATTCAGTTCAAAATATTTGTCTATTAATAGTGATTGACCAAAAATTGATATTGAAAAAACTACTTAAATTATAAAGAAGACTACCCCACTCTTTAAAAAATTCAACGATACTAATAAATTCTGAATGATATTAATAAAAAATCCGTGGATCATGTGTATCATTAACTACTTTGGTATGATAAAATATTAATTTTAACACAATTTAAAATAAAAAAGTAAAGATTTTTTTACTTTTACTTTACTTTTTTACATTTTTGCTTTGATGAGCATAAGTAAACTGGCATAATGTTACTTTAATTTGTCATCCATATGTCAGACAGGACTGTTCTAAGCCCACTTTTACCTGTACTTAATTTTCTATTTTTAGCATGTTTCAAATTGTGATGCCACAACTCCTTTCTTTTATGTCATAGATTTGTACAGCTAATAAAAGTGAACTTTTGTTTTTTTACAATATCGAGGAAGGTGATTGTGTTTGTGACACTTGTTGTATTATAATTTTAAGAACGATTATGTGATATTGACATGTAACACAAATAAATAAATAAATAAACAATGCAAATTAAATTGGCGGAATTTTTAAAATTTTGTTTTTCTTTTTCTATGTTGAGCAGAAAATATTATATTGATATACACAGTATATATTTCTATGGACTGTAGCGATGTTCAAAATTACAAACAGTCATGGTCAGAATATTGAAATTGATGATCTTAACCATGCAGGCCCTTTCAAACATTGCCTAAAATACATTTTGTACATTGTCTTTTTATTATAATAGAATTATAATAGAAATTACACTGCTGATAGATTTTGTTTGTAATGATTAAGCAGACGGCATGTATGTGTATTTGTGCAAACAGGAAAGCACCTGTATAAGAGCGCCCCTTGTGGCTAAGGGTTTGCCATTAATCGTTGAGGCATCAGAACTGCAGACACCGTTTAACCCTACGTGATCGTAAGAGGCGACTAAAAAGAGTTCGAATAACTGGAGTTTATAGATCTCTTAGCTCCAGCAGGTGAGGTAGTTTTGACCCCAGGTATTGCTTTAAGTTTGTTACACCTGAAGTAAACCAAAATCATCCTTCCTGTTTCCGCGCCATATGACCTAGACTGTTTTGTTGCTCCGTAAAACCAAACAAGAACCTCATATAAGTGCTGGTATGAACAGTGTTCAGTATGGAATATCTGCTTGGTCACTCTCTATATAGGTGCTGGAATGAAACAACCCATTATCTGGTCCATAGACCATGCCTATACAGAGGTTGATATACCATAGCAGTGCATATCCATTCTATATTTATCTAATACACTGACACCAGTACGAACTCGGGACCTATTACATGGTAATCGTAGCACTGCAGGAGAACAACTCGCATTATAGTTGCGACTCATTGACCATCCGTCGAATGGTCATCACTAAAATCGTAACTTCTATTTATTAGCCGTAGATGGACATCACTTAAATCATTATTTCTATTTCTTGGCCTCAAATGGACATCACTCAAACCAGTCTTCCTATGTAGTGACCTCAAATCGACAACACTCAAACCAGTCTTCCTATGTCTTGGCCTCAGTGGACATCACTCAAACCAGTCTTCCTATGTCGTGGCCTCATATGGACATAAATCAAACCAGTCTTCCTATGTCTTGGCCTCAAATGGACATCACTCAAACCAGTCTTCCTATGTCTTGGCCTCAGTGGACATCACTCAAACCAGTCTTCCTATGTAGTGACCTCAAATCGACAACACTCAAACCAGTCTTCCTATGTCTTGGCCTCAGTGGACATCACTCAAACCAGTCTTCCTATGTCTTGGCCTCAGTGGACATCAATCAAACCAGTCTTCCTATGTCTTGGCCTCAAATGGACATCAATCAAACCAGTCTTCATATGTCGTGGCCTCAAATGGACATAAATCAAACCAGTCTTTCTATGTAGTGGCCTCAAATGGACGTCAATCAAACCAGTCTTCCTATGTCTTGGCCTCAAATGGACATCAATCAAACCAGTCTTCCTATGTAGTGCCTCAAATGGACGTCAATCAAACCAGTCTTCCTATGTCTTTGCCTCAAATGGACGTCAATCAAACCAGTCTTCCTATGTCGTGGCCTCAAATGGACGTCAATCAAACCAGTCTTTCCAGGTCTTGGCCTCAAATGGACATCAATCATACCAGTCTTTCCATGTCTTGGCCTCAAATGGACATCAATCAAACCAGTCTTCCTATGTCTTGGCCTCAAATGGACATCAATCAAACCAGTCTTCCTATGTCTTGGCCTCAAATGGACATCAATCAAACCAGTCTTCCTATGTCTTGGCCTCAAATGGACATCAATCAAACCAGTCTTTCTATGTCGTGGCCTCAAATAGACATAAATCAAACCAGTCTTTCCATGTCTTGGCCTCAAATGGACATCAATCAAACCAGTCTTCCTATGTCGAGGCCTCAAATGGACGTCAATCAAACCAGTCTTCCTATGTAGTGGCCTCAAATGGACGTCAATCAAACCAGTCTTCCTATGTCGTGGCCTCAAATGAACATCAATCAAACCAGTCTTCCTATGTCTTGGCCTCAAATGGACATCAATCAAACCAGTCTTCCTATGTCTTGGCCTCAAATGAACATCAATCAAACCAGTCTTCCTATGTCTTGGCCTCAAATGAACATCAATCAAACCAGTCTTCCTATGTCGTGGCCTCAAATGGACATAAATCAAACCAGTTTTTCCATGTCTTGGCCTCAAATGGACATCAATCAAACCAGTCTTCCTATGTCGAGGCCTCAAATGGACGTCAATCAAAACCAGTCTTAATATGTCGTGGCCTCAAATGGACATCAATCAAACCAGTCTTTCTATGTAGTGGCCTCAAATGGACGTCAATCAAACCAGTCTTCCTATGTCGAGGCCTCACATGGACATCAATCAAACCAGTCTTCCTATGTAGTGGCCTCAAATGGACGTCAATCAAACCAGTCTTCCTATGTCTTGGCCTCAAATGGACGTCAATCAAACCAGTCTTAATATGTCGTGGCCTCAAATGGACATGAAACCAGTCTCCCAAAGTCGTGGTCTCAAATGGATATCAATCAAACCAGTCTTCCTATGTCGTGGCCTTACATGGCTGTGTCTCATGTTTTGTTTTACTTTACTGTGGCCTCAAATGGAAAAACAAAATCTATAAATTATTCTTCCAACATAAACATATGTTAAGTAATTCTCGCTATGTTGTATTTAGGACAACGGTAAAGACCTTTTCCCACCGAAAAAAACAAAACATTTTGTTTACGAGTTCTCCGTATTCTTGAGCACATGATATATTTGTATGATTAAGGTCAATGCTATTTGTATTGACCCCTGTTCATAATTTCTTCATGTTGGTATGCTTAATCTATCCCCATACACCTGGGGAAGTGTTACATTAATATTTATTGTTTAATAAACACTTTTCACGGCCTGTTATTTCGCAAATGACAATCATTCTTTGCCTCGTGTTTGAATGTTATCTCGAGTATACAAGTGTGCGTCGTAATTTGTTTACATTACAAGGCTGTAAATATTCTACATTTGGCACATTAAAGCTTTAAAACGTGATTATATGAAAAGTGAACAAGTCTAAAACATATCAACTTAATCCCAAGTCAGTAGTTTACTTTGATGCATTAACACAATTAAAGAAATACATATCAAATCGAAATCAAATAAAACAGGTGTTCTTTTGATGATTTTTGATAATTGTTCCATTGACAATGTTCGGTTCTATGCCATGGATTACGTATAGAGATTGGTTGTATACATAAGGGTTTTTCATTTTCTATCCGTATAAGTATAAGTACAATTCCGTTTTAGGTTTCAATAGAAATTTCTTTCTGGTGAATCACAAAGAAAATGCTAAGGGTGAACTTCCTTGCATTTGATTCCTAAGCTTATATATTGTATTTAAAGAAATTCTGACTATACACAGTGTATAGTATGTTACTAAT
Source organism: Ruditapes philippinarum (assembly GCF_026571515.1). Classification (NCBI taxonomy): domain Eukaryota; kingdom Metazoa; phylum Mollusca; class Bivalvia; order Venerida; family Veneridae; genus Ruditapes; species Ruditapes philippinarum. The sequence goes on along the minus strand of NW_026867118.1, from coordinate 50,865 downwards.
TACTATACTCGTTCTTGTTTGATATAATGTTTCAAAAGTATGATATGATAAAACGATATCTGGGTATTTGAGAAAGGGAACATGTGTTTTATACATTTCAGCTTGATGTTAGCCTCATGCTCACTGAGATTTAAGGATCATGATCAAAATTGGGATCAAAATAATAAAAAAAAACTCAGTTATTCTCCATTGTTTTATTCTCATAAAATCTAATGTCCAATATCAACTTGATAAAAGTGAAATTCAAATAGTATTTTTATTGTATTTTGAAATAAACTTTTTAAGACTTAACAGTTATTGGCATTTTTAGATGATCCAAATATTGATCTTCCTTCTAAATTTGGTCCTTACTTAGATCCCATTGTTTTTGTATTGGTATATTGTAATTCCGCAATTGTATCCCAAAATAATGTTGTTTCTTTGCAGAATAGCAAATGGAAATAAAGTCAGGATCATTTGATTCTGTTCCAGATATTTCTTAGTGAACACGAGCCAGTGTTAATGCGAAAATTGCCAAAAACATTTCAAGGCACTACACTGTCTAATATTGAGCCTAAAATCAGCCCCGCTTTACGATTTCATGTAATTGAACAAATCATGACATCCACTAATTTTAATAGAACTCGTACATGTGCTCGTCACGTAACACAGTAATTAACATAGTTAATGTTTGACGAACTTCTGCGTTACTATACTTTCAAAATCTCTCATTTTTTTATAAATTACTTATTGAAAACAGTGTGTATCTCGTTTCATAGTTTAAATACTGAATACTGCTTAAAGCCGGTGCCTTGGCCAGTCGCCCCCCGGTGAGTGGGTACAGGAGCTTGGCTCTCACGTGATGCTCAGCAATGAACAACCAATCAACTGGCCTGCCAACATTCCTCAATTTTGCCATATTATAGACTTCTTTAGAATTCCTGAAAGTTGCGTGCGTGACCATTTTCTCTGGTTACTTTTTTATATACACTAAAGTTTACGTGAGCATTTGCTCATCTATGATTTATAAACTGTCACAAGACATAAGCAGATATTTCAAATAGCACAGAAAATCATATTACTGATTTTGTGTAAGAGAATTCATTTTAAATAAGCAAAGAATGAAATATCTTCACGCCCCGTGGACCTGACTCTCAGAACGCAAGTCAATGACCCTAAAGGAGTAAATTGATACTTTAAAAAATGAACGTATTCCTTTTTGAGGGATAAAACAATATCATTTTATTAGTATCTCACATCAAATGATATGTTTGTTAATCGCATTTCAATTTTATAATATAAGTTTCCCTTTACAAAATGCCTCCTAATATTTGCATTTATTATATACTTATAAATGAAATATTGAGAAATATTAATGAAATAAAATGCGTATTTTCATTTTCCGTGTTTTCACTGTAAAAAATTTATTTTTCACTGCAGTGAAACATATTTTCCGTCTTTTCACTGGTGTCTTGCCGGACTACTTTCTTTTAAATTCTGCCAGTACACAAAATTTAAGGGAAAGTCTTTCAAATTGTATCGCAAAAAAGAGAAAAATGTATATAATAAACAGAAAATTCAAGTTTTTTTTATAAATACATGATTTTTTTTTCATCTTGTGGCATGAAAATTACCATATTTCACTCGTGGCTACCGCCACTCATGAAATATTTATTTTCATACCACTCGATGAAAATAAATCATGTATTTATCGACAAAAACTTGAATATCCTTTATTTATCACACACCCGTGCCGATTTTGCGACTCCGTAAAAATGGTATTGCACGGCCGTGCATATATTTTGACGTGACGTCATTAGCGTTATACAAACATAGTGTAAAGACGCTCTAAATGTTAGCGTTATACTATGACGCGTCAATGAAAAATGACTCTTAGTTCACTTTAAACGGTTTTCACTTTGGGTATGTGATAAATAGAATATTAAATTTGTGTTAGTTCATCACTCGTTGAATAAAATAATATTATGCTCGCCATAGATTCAGTATTGAACTTACACTCATCCAATATCCTATTTATAGGGTAAAAATGACTGAAATGTTTTAGTTGAAGATGGTGAGATAAGATATACGAATGTTGCATATAATAGTTTTTATATGAGATGGGCAATTCAAATATTAATTGTTGTCACATTCGCAAAAAAAATCATTTTAAAAAAGGTTGATGTATAAAAGCATCTGCAATAACTTCTTTGTTCTGAGACAACGAAAAGAACCTGAAAAAGCAAATGATACAATGAATTAATGGATGTAATTTCGATAATAATCAAACAAAAAATGAAATATCCAAGATAAAAGAATTGTTGATGATATACATATATTTATGATTTATAACATTATAATCGTGAGAAAATTATTACCTATGTGATAAAAATCATTATTATCTAAAAGTGACACCTTTTATTTCGCAAGAATTGATAAATTAAGAATTTATTAATGAATTTCAAAGCATTGAAGTACTGAAATATTTGTCGTCTGCTTCAAGAGCGGAAATCTTAAATCTAGCTGTTTGGACACTGAAATGTTATAAAACTCATTTGTAAGAACTCTTCAGACGGGAGATTTAGGTCATAAAAGCGATCATTATCCCGATATTAAAGCCTCGTTATGAATACTGCTCACCTACTTTAAGTGTTACAATAAAAGACGCGATATTAGCCAAGAGTTAAAGTAACATTTAGAAGTTGTAAAAGTGGTAATAAAGACATCATTTTGTTAGAAATAAGTGTAATGTGTAACACTAGAGATGAAATAAAGAGTCAATCGTTTACCGATTACAGCAGACAGTTTTGGTCAAGTACCCAGTTTAGTGTCCAATAACACCGTTTTATAAATGGTTTACAAGCGACACCTGGTGGCAAGGTAAAACACTCCAAACGAGTTACGCAACCGTGCATATGGTAGGGACTGGAACAATCTTCAAAGACCATCTGTCAGTATAAATACTTATACTTTATTTATTATTACCAGTGTACGACCTGAATTTGATTTAGGGTCGACACTTTACGTTTAAAGAAGCTATACATCAGTCCACCAAGTCCTCTTCATAAATTCAATAAAGCATAAAAAGAACTAGAGTAAAGTTGCATCAATTGTATGGTAACGTAATTCAAATCCTTAAGTTCCTACCTATGAAATAGTCGAACCTTAAGTATATTAAAAAAAACTTTTTTAGTTCGACTATTCTTCGAGAGTTATTGCACTCACCACTCACACTTCGGTAAAGTTTTGACTTACAAGTTAAAAACTCCGAAACTTCTGTAGGGAATGGGTTGAAACTTTGCACACTTGTTCTCTGTAAGTATCTTACATGGTGTGCATAGGTCCCATAACTCTGAAGTACCCATTTACACAGTATTGCTCCTTTTCTAACTGTCAAGCATTGAGAATAGTCGAGCGGGCTGTCTTACGGGCAGCTCTTGTTGATATTACAACTGGTACCGGAATATATCATACTATATATCATATAGTGTGAAAGCATAATGTTCTAAAAACTTAAGAATCGTGCATCTAGATAATGCAGGATGCATACAAACTTTAAAAAAAATATCGATTTTCATTGTCGTCTGCAAAGTGTTAGTTATATGTATGATACATATATTCACCTTAGTCTAAGCTGCGAAAATCACATGGCTATAATATCATTTAAGTACAATTAAGTATAATTTGAGTATGGCCGAGTGGTTAATGCGCCGGACTAGTAATCTAAGGGTAACTTTCCGCTTTTCGAAACCCCCGTCAGGGACAAGCCATAGTTTCCTTGAGCAAGGGACCATGGTTGGTTCCATGAACGGATTCAGAAGTGAGTCTATGAGCTTTACAACTGAACTAAAAATAAATTTTGTTACAAACCAAGTCCAGAGCAAGACCGCTATAACCGTGTTAACTGATGGTTGCATGTATTTTGATATTGAAAATTTTTAACTTAACTACGTATGGCTACAGCATTGCTTATAAAATATTGAAAATATATCATTTTTTTAACAACATATTTATAATAGTTGATGGTTGAACGATTTCAAATAGTGCTCGTATACCAATATAAGATATTTTATCAATATAAAACATAGAACTTTTAATGGGATATACTATACTCTTAACAGGCATGAAACTTGTTGAAAGGGTAGCATAAATAATAGGTTTAACCAGTAAACTAGAGGCGATGATCATATGCCTACGCCACCACCAAAGAGCCAGGTCAACCTACACCTTTGCAGTCTGATTATATTTTTAGATGATACAAACCTAAATTTAATTGTATTGTTCCTTATTTTGATCCCATTGTTATTTGTTTGGGTCGTAAGACCAAACAAATCTGGTAGCGAAATTTCAGACCCTGATGTGCTTATTTGCAAAAACCGATAGTAGTCCAAACTCCTCGAAGTGGTTATTTCCCTTTATATGTACACTAACGCCGAAAAATTGAGGGGAGATCATTGCGTACAAATTGTTAAACGACAGGCGCATTAATTTTCAAGCCTTCTCGGGAAAGAAAAAATAGCACTAATAACAGCATTGGTTTTATTAATTTTGTTAAGGTGGGTTTTATGCGCTAATTTTGCGGGGAACCAATGGTCAAAAGCCCAATATGTCTCATTTTTATTCCCTGAAAGCTTTTTTTTTAATGTCCTGTTATTGTTTCCAAAAAGTTACTCATAGACAAATTACCTGAACCATCTTTTGCTTTGTTGCTTATTGATAATTAGTACGGTTATAGTGATTTAGTAGTATGTATGGAAGTCAAAATACTACTTTGTTTACATTTTATTACTTTTATGGCGGATAATATTACAGTAAGCGCTACTTTCACCAGGTGATAAGCATCTTACATGCCCAAAAACCATTTTTAATGTTATAAAACTCATGTTTGCTTTCTAAAGAATGGAAAAAAAAATATTCATTTCTGAGGCATAATGTGCCTTTAATGTTCTAATGTTATGCATGATTATATCATTTTGACGTACTATATTTAACTTACATTGTATTGGCTTTGATTTTTGAAGTTCGTCGCCCTAATTCCATAATGATGTAAGTCGTATTTTACCATTTTGAGAAAATCGACTTCAAAGTTTTAACAGGCTATATCTTCACACTAACTCAACCAATTTTAATATAAAATATATCATAGTATGCAGAATTATTTTAACTTTTACACTTTTAATTACGAAGAAGTTCCTGTAGATAGTTTTTTTGAAAATCAAAATAAAAAAAATGAAAAATCACTGAAAAATAAATTTTATTGACAAAAATACAAGAACCAGAATGCTGTATTCAGTTACAGCAATGTGACCCTAAAATATCATTACATTTAGGAGTTACAACAGTGTGAAATAACGACTTTTGAACTGTTTTATACTGAAATTATATTAAATTTAGAGGTAACTAGAAATTGAATTCTTTAACGAATAGTCTGAATCCACCTTTATTTAGGCACGACAGAGCATGGAATGTGATCAGGATCAAAACAGTAAATTTAGTCTTAAAAGTCAATAATAGAAATCCAAACAATGCGGCGAAGTGTGAATAGCCACGAACAGGCAATTTAAGGTTGAAATAGATCTCGGGCTTCATTATCTTATCACCATTTACATGAAATAGTGAGCCTTGCAAATTAACAAAAAAAATAAGATGTTACTGATTTTGTAAATGTATCACATTGAGGTAAACAAAACGAAAACAAAATTTAGAAACATCGTCCTTGTATTGATATTTACCACATAAAATAGCAAACTTTTTATCATATGATATGCTATTTTTACAAGAAGACTGTACAATGTAAAATATTTGGAATTCAGATTTACTTTTGGTTTCGTTTATTATATCATTAATTCATTCCAAATTCAATTCTGAATACCTGTAGCTTGCAGACAAACAGCATGTTGAACATAATTTGACTTACAAAACACACAAAAATGTTTGAAAGATGTAACTGCTTAAGTTTTGAAAAACAACATCAACAATGAGTTCCTTTCTCTGTAACATAAAAAAGAATAAACCTATGTATTTTACTTTTCTAAGAACAGCATTACTTGATGTTTTGTTTTTAAAAAAATGAAAAATATGAGACACAACTCAAAGCTCACAAATGTTCAAAGATGCTACAGATCTGGATACGGTGTTTCAATGAACTACTGTGCTTCAATTACTACATGTATTTATATATAAAGTGGCATACAACTTCTTTACATACAATAACAATTAAGTATACGTTTGCATTTAATGTTTTTATCTGAACTGTTAACATCAATAACTCATTCGTATAAAAACAATGCTCAATATCTAAGAGTTTCAGACAAATATTAATTCTATTTTACCTCAACAAACGTTTGATGAAACAAATATGACAATTTAAAGAGTTCTTAATGTTTTATATGGTCTTAAGAGTTTGTAACATTTCTTCACAAAATCATTCTTTTTTACGTTTCAATCGAATGAAAATTTTTAACCACACATTTTTTCTTTTTAAAAAATAGTTTTCGTAATGGATAATTTTCAGTTCAATGGTTCAAATCACTTGATAATTACAGGTAGTATTACCTTACGAGTTGGAAGTAGATGTACAAGAATTATTTTTAACTTAGAAACTTAGATTAATTTTGCTTTGCATGTTCCAATTACATAATAAATTTCAGCATAAGATTGAACATGATTATGTTGACAAAAAGGTATAGACTGACACCCTGTTGATTTATGCAAAATAGCTGAGAAGGTGGTATTTTGTTTAATAAGTATTTGTTGTGCAAATGACGTCTCTTATTCAACGCTAAATGGTGCATCTGAGACACCTCTCAGCTTTTAAACTTTTTTTATAGGGATATTGTCAACTTTAACCCACCATATAGCCTTTATGGTTTGGATGTACTGTTTTAAGAACACAAACGAGTGATGTAGGACTGAACATTTTAAAAGTGTTTTGTCTTTCTTTCTATATGATAGTGGGTATTGTTAACCAGTCTAGATTTCATAATGCCTTGGACAGCAAAACTTTTCATATTTTTGTGATCGTAAATTTCAGCATAAGATTGAACATGATTATGTTGACGAAAAGGTATAGACTGACACCCTGTTGATTTATGCAAAATAGCTGAGAAGGTGGCATTTTGTTTAATAAGTATTTGTTGTGCAAATGACGTCTCTTATTCAACGCTAAATGGTGCATCTGAGACACCTCTCAGCTTTTAAACTTTTGTGATAGGGATATTGTCACTTTTAACCCACCATATAGCCTTTGACGTTTGGATGTACTGTTTTAAGAACACAAACGAGTGATGTAGGACTGAACATTTTAAAAGTGTTTTGTCTTTCTTTCTATATGATAGTGGGTATTGTTAACCAGTCTAGATTTCATAATGCCTTGGACAGCAAAACTTTTCATATTTTTGTGATCGTTATATGAAAGTGCATTATTTTGAAATTATGAAAATAATGAAATTATGAGTTATGAAATAATCATGAAGTAAACACCACCTAATTTAACATCAGTTATGAGTTGTTAAGTTATATGTGTAAATTTTATTCGAATCACTTAGCACCAGTACGGTAATTTGTCTTATATAGTTAAAGACAAAATGTAACAATGGCAGTAGTATGTTTTCCATTTGATAAGTTTTGTTTGTAAGTTAAAAGTATAAACAATCTAATATGCAAAACCTAATTGTACGTATTTAATCTGAATATGTACAAGTTAGCATTGATCAATCAATCATATAATCATTCACATATCAAGTTATGAACAGCTGATACTTGTGAATATTGAAAGTTTGTATCATTTTATCCGATTTCCATGCTATCCGAATTTCATAACACAGCATGGTGCTTTGAATTTAGCTAAAGTGTAAAGAGTAGTTATTATTTATTTTTAAGGTTTGAAACAGTTCATTAAAATATTAAGCTATAGATAATTAGATAACATCTAAAGCAAAACACTTACATGTTATCAAGAAATATAAAACGTAAAATGTCATTCCCGATACCTTGAAAAATCTGCCATTTTGTCAATACAGCATCACGTGACTAGAATCTCAACAAACTATTGGTTCAGAAGTTACGATATTATGGACTGTATTTTTATCACAATTTATGGACTTACAGCACTCTGACCCATTCAATATATTGTTACAGGCATGAACCAGAGTGATGTTGTTCTTACCATTAGATAGAGCAAAAAATTACGAACATTTTGATACCAAACACTCATTTTTTTCAAAATTGGAGTTACGACACTCTGGAATTAGGGCGACGAGTTGTTGTTGTTGTTGTCGTCGTCGTCTTAACAGCGTTGAATACATTTGACTTTGAACAAAATTATCGTATCTCTCTTTTTCATGACACATAAATTAAAATTGTTTTGTACCAAATCATCGAAACATTACTCTAATTAATTGCAAGAGTCATCAACCTTTTCCCACTGGTTTTAGGTAATGAACGTGTTCTGTTAGAAAGTTTGAACTTAAATCTATTTCTTCTGTAAATGATTTCAGTACAATAGGCTTATTTTCTGTGATGTATATATTTCCGCTAGCCTTTCACCCGGGGCTGTTCAAGGAAATTGAAAAAGTTGTTTATATCATATTTTCTAAATTGTAGAATTTCACAAGTAAATGGCTCGATTGTATAAAAGTTGCGTCCATTCAGATGAATGATTTTTTTTTGTTTGTTTAAATGTCCATTAGAAAATTGAATATTCAGAATCTCCGAAGTCTAAAAATATTCAAATTGTAAGAAAAAATGTTCATGTTTTGTGCAAAATATGATTGAATTTACTGTTTCTCTTATCAAATTTCTAGCCCGTTAGAAATATGTAAAGTGCATTTTTGAATATTTTTATGTAGATTGTTTATACCCGAGATTAGCAAACTGTGTTTACCCATAACAGCTATTTCTTTCATAAAGAAACTGCATACAATCTGGAGGCATGTTGCTCAAATATTTTGGTCAATTCCGATTATTTTTTGTTCATTTGTTTATGATTATGATGCATTTACAAACCATGAATCTAATTTATCATCGTGTTTAAATGGATAGGATGATGATCTAAATACCTTGAAACACACAATTTCTTGTTCGTCCACCATTTGGTATGTCTGTACTTTTGATTTCGCGTTATATACATTTATTAATTACATGTAATTTTCTTGTTACTAGATAAATTTAGATTATGAAACATATCATGATTGCTATTACCATTATATATATTGACGTTATGTTTGTAATTATTGATGTACAATGTACAAATCTAAATAAAATATCTGTTCTGTTCCGTTCCGTTTTGTTCTGTTCTGTTGTAGCCTAAAAGTCACAAGATACTTCTTAAGAAGGCTCCCATTCATTTATTATTGCAGGTATTTCGTTTACATTCTAACACTATCATCTATTGTCAGCATTAGAGATGTTATTCCTTTAATCAGAACTTGTTGGATTGTTTCCATGCTGATTTGTATGAAACGCCTCTTTTGTCATATTTCACAAATATAAATAAATGCTCGCCTTTCTTAGAGACGCGGGGAATTATAAGAACTATGAAGTTTTAACGCAGTAAGGATTCATTTAGTAAATTAGCACCATTCTAACAGCATCCAAGCGGCATTTATTGGGAGAATTAACGACTGAAAACCTTTTACGTGTTAAAGGTCGGAAATACACAAATAAAATGTTAGGAAAATTGATTAGTACTCGGGCTGATGGAATTATTTCCAAAACCATGATTGTGCGAAAATTACTAGATTTATGAGTAAACATTAAATACATATAAAGTAATTGACGTTTACAAATGGTTGCCGGTGTCCCGTCTAATCTTCTAAATGGAAATCTCCGCCGTGATTGACAGTGTCACGTGACTCTTGGATATTGATGGCGGGAAAAAGAGACCCAGCGACTCCCGGCTGCACAATTAATGTGAGAATCTCTTTTATTACGTGAAAATACGGACTATTTGAGCATCAGATAAACTGTCAGTTGGTAAATAAGGGCAATTGTGCACATTTATAGAGACGTAGATTTGGGCACATTTTGTAATGAAGAGATATTCAGCGGAAAGATTGATTAAAGGTTTCATTTGTCAAGACTCATTGAAAGCCAATCAGTTTCGCCTCTTCCTTAATTTGCAAACTTAAATTTTCTCCCATTTCAATATATTTGATTTCATTAATCGAACCCGGGTTTACCAAACATACCCATTGTTACCGGGGAAACTTTCATTGGAGCTTGGGTAAACAGTAAACGCTATTGTGAGTGATTTGTTGATACAACTATCTACATTGTAATTGGTTGAATATTGTTCATTTGATATACTCAGACAAATCACAAATTATTGTATGGCAATGCTATATTTTTCATAGCTTTTTATTGAAGAAAATTGCTGATAATTATGAATGTATATTTAACAAATCAGATATTTTTTACTATAACTTTTTGATCATTTAGAGCGATTTTATTGTGAAAATATGTCAACTACATGTAATTATTTTACCAATCCCGACAGGGACTTTGAATTAGTTCACGTTAGAAAAGCATCCAACAAGCTTACGGAACGTCGGTGGTTCTGCCCGTTATGCCTGACATAATGCACGAATGCACGGAGGGACACATCAGGTCTTCCTCCACCATTAAAACAGAAAAGTCGCCTTATAACCTCTATTGTGTTGGTGAACGGCCCCTAACCCAGCCCCTCTGTTAAAAAAGTTCAAAGTAATGAATATTACTCATTGATTATAACTTACTGCAAAAAAGATAACCTCATGTAGACGATCCTTTATTTTAAGATTCGTAATGGCAATGCTTTAGGGTAAATTACATGTTAATATATAGCACATTATTACTAACTTTATGCATATACATGTTCTTCGATTCTGGTCTTGTACAAAAAAATGAAGAAGAAAATCAACGCTATCTTACACATGATATATCATGCGCCAGATTGTATAGATCACAATCCGTACCTTGGTATTCACGTATTTGTTTGGGATTTACAACAACATTGTTCAATATCCCTATGTTTCTTATAAGGCAAATTAACAAAATCCAATTGTGAACAAACAAAAACGTATTTAATAGTATAAAGTGGTACTTTTGCATATTTCTGTTTATATCAATTATTTAACAAAATTTCAAGTTCCTCTGCAAATAAACAAATAAATAAATAAAGACAAGCAAAAAAACTTTCGATATGCCCTATGGAATGTCTTACATCACGTGCTTCCATGAATGTTAATTCAAACTTGTACAAATTTTCCATCCTATAATTATCGTATTTGTTCTACATTATATTTTGTTATAAGGAGATAAAGCGTATACTTTATGACATCTCTGCTGTCCTAAAAAGTGACTCAACCCAACCAACATTAAAACATTTTCAACAATGTTATGTATGGCGACATCAACAATTTACCATTTTAAAAGTGTACTACCCTTTCGTGTTATAATATACTGACTGCAATTGTAAGCAATAAAAAAACGTCGCGTTTTCGGACTATCATTTCTCTCACAATTATATTTGTTTAAATTAATATGAATTCAGATATTGTCTCGAAATGGACTCCACTGAAGTTTTTTTGACATGGCGGGACTGGAATATTTTTTTGTAACACGTATGTTCCATTTGGCTATAGTCTGAACCAATAACTTTTGTGCAAAATTTCAGACCGTTCAAAAATAGTTATTTTTATTGAGAAAACATGACCGTTCAAACGCTTTTAACTCAAATAGGGCTAAAAATCGAACAACAACATGATATTTCAATCTAATTCCGAGCATATTCCTTCATTATCATTTACATATCTTTTCGTTTTAAGTGCTCCAGTTGAATTGATCTATGTTAGAAAATCAAATGTTATGTTTCAAGGCTTTTGTTCTTCTTCTGGAGTTCTTACAAAGAAATAAATACTGTTATCTCAGAATATTGATAAACACTTCACCAATGTTTTCCTTTCTTATTACGAAGGTTATTGAATAATATTTTTTGATAACTGAAAATGATATAACAATGCAAATGTGCTGTTAGTGAAGTTTTGAATATGTTTTGTTTATCTCTTTCAAATAATCATAATAAAAATGATAAATAAAAAAAAATAAAAAAAAGATCCGCCTTAAAAGATTATAAAATACATGTCACGTTATTATTGCTCCGCGCCCACAGGCGCCGAGCTATTTGTGTTTACTATTTTTTTTGTCCATGGGCCCGGATTTGATCTTTTAATCCCTTCGATTTACGGCTAAAAATAAATCCGCATTCAAGAACTCCTTTCGATTTCTATATTGGTTTCCCCTTCGGTGATTAGTCGCCGGTAGAAACCGGCGACTATATTTGTAACAGTTTAATATTATACCTATGGTAGGAGAAGGCATTAATTTCTGTAAATAAAAGCATAACAATTACTGAAAAATTAAAGACTACAATTGTTTTCAGTAATCTCAAAAATTCAAACATACAATAATGTTGCTCAATGAAATGAAATATTCAAATATTGACATCGTAAAAAGCAATATTACAATTTTTTAGTCCTTGTGTTTGGCATGCTAATAGCACCAGACATTTTTGTCCCGAGCAGACTGATCCCTTTATTGTTTTTTTTTTGTTGTTTTTTTTCATTCGGATACAAACTTACTTTCTCTAACGACGGAGTTACAAATTTAAGGTAATTATCATGTGGGAAATATATACATCTAATAAATTTACAAGATGTGCACAAAATGATACAAAAATGTATATTCTAAAAATACATTCTATTGACGTTCTTACTTTGATGTGATTACTGTTGCACGTTCATTTGTCAACCGTTACAATCACTGACAGGCGTGGGTTAAAATCCCACAAGGGTCTTTCATAATCGAAAGTTGTCCTTGTAGCTTACGGAAGGTCAGTAGTTCTTAGATGTCCACATGTGCATGGAATAATATTAGAAGGGGCCCTGCAGTCTGGCTCCTAAATAAAAGTTCACTTGAGTAACAGAACAAAAAATGATATAAGATTAATTTCAGTTGTTCTCTCCCTTACTACATGTATATAATTAGAATCATGCAGATACATTTTGTAAATAATTTTGAATAAAACATTTTTACATACAGGATATTAAATTATTCAAGATTCAAGCTTTTGAACCCTTCTAAATACTAGATAAGTATTATTGCATTTATGAATACATAAGTAAATATAGAATTGTTATTTTTTATTTCCAGCTTTAGTAAAATATTATTCTATCTTGTATTATACATGCAATGTCTTCTCGTTGTGTAACTTTCAAAAATACATTTTGCTACTTTACCATGTTTACGTTATGTTTGCATAACACGAGTGCCTAATATCTCATTTATTATATGTATTTTCTTCCATGTTATACCAAGAATATGTATGTTTTTCTTTTTTTTAACGATGATGGGCTTGTAATGCTTAAGTCAAATAAAATATTTGTTCTGATCTGTTCTGTTCTGTGACAAGGGTATGTTTTAACAGAGGAGACTTGGTTATAGACATATTGGAATGTGGTTACTGTCTTGATCCGGAGTGAAAACTTCATACACAACAGCCAAATATATTTATAGAGGTGGACCCAAAATTATTTGACTAATAGCTACTTGTGTAGCTCCCACCCTCGGCTCTATTTGCTCAATTTTATTCTAGTATTACCATGGTATTTATATGTGTAATAAATGTTACTGTTGTTTTTGCTTAAGTTTATTGTGTTTGTTGTTACATCTACTTCACAAATAGTATGTCACAAAATGTACAAATTAAAAAGATGGAAGATTATTCTGTTTATTTCTTTTAAATGCATTGTTTTCTTAAACATTTTCCCATTTTTATGTTCTATAATTGAAAACGAAATGACGTGTCTTTTCAGTCTTTTGTCTAAATTTTCTACTTTGCAAAAAGGAATCTAAATTTTCTACTTTGCAAAAAGGAATAATTAATTCAAATGCTATTTAACATCTCTTTGGTTTTTTAAGTGAATACGCTTTATTATTTTTTGTCTTGCGGTGCAGATGCGGAAATGAAGCAAAAATCTCAGGTTTAGTTTAAATGATAATGTTTATTTGTACAATTGTCTGAACATATTAATAATCATATTTTTTAATGTTTATGTCAAAAATGAAAAATTCATTTCAAAATATTGATAACAAAATGTTTAAAGCTATCATTTTGATAGTTATTAGATTTTTGTAGATTTTTCTTTTCATGTTCGTCTTTCGTTTTTAAACAAATTATGTGAATGTATATAACATCCTACATCATTTTAGGCACCAAATACCAAGGAAATTCCGACCCCTACCCTGTGTTATAGAATTGGAAAAAACAACATATTTGATTCGACAATTGTTTAATACGGTTAAACATGTTTGTTTCGGGGCGTTATACGGTATATAACACCTGAAAGTAAATATCAATAAAATAAACCATAATTTATGACGAGACGGGATATGATTCATATCGCATTCAAAATTCAAATAAAAATGTATTTACTTTTTTAATACTTAAAGTGAAGTACAAAATGTATTTAGAGTATGATCTCAAAATAGTGGACAACCTACTGAATTTGATTACTGTAATTGAAAATAATGTTGTTTTATTATTATTATTATTATTATTATTATTATTATTATTATTATTATTATTATTATTATTATTATTATTATTATTATTATTATTATTATCATTAATATTATTATTATTATTATCATTATTATTATTATTATTATTATTATATTATCATCATCATCATCATCATAATTAATATTATTATTATTACTTTGAACGCTTTTGGTATAATTTAAATTAACTCAAATCCAATATTTTTGTAGATCATTTCCTAGTTTAAACATATATATTTCCCGAATATATTCATATAAATATATACATTTATAATACAAATCAAATATTTTTTAGAACGGAAGACGAAGTCTTATAAAATTCTTCTCCTTTTTAGTATATTTCTATAATTGTCGAGTTTTGTTCTATATCAAAAAGTATGACAAATCGGGAATATAAATATTTTGGAGAAAAAAATAAAGATGTGAAAATGTGTAAGAAGTAAGTTACTATATAGCAATCAAAAGTAACTGAAAAGTACCGTTTAAATGTGATGCTGTAGCCAACAAAACATAAGTAACAAAATTAGTCTGAGAGGAATCATTGATATAATGTGAGACGGTTGCAGGAATGAAAAGGGCGAAAATTGTAAAAGGAAAATGATGTTTACTTTTTTAACTTTGTAAAGATAGTACGCATCTGACATATGCATGAAGTCAGACTAAAACCTACAACTTGACCATACTTTATTCTGTTAATAGCAATCCATATGCAATCTATGGAGAAGATTTAGTAGGTTAAAAGATACCCGGCTTGAAAGAATTTTCATACATTGTTTTATTGATGTTTGAGGGAACTGTAGAAGATTTGGTTACGGAGTTAAAATGCATCAAAGTTCTTTGAAGTATCTCAACCTTTCGTTAAATCAATGAAAAGTTCTGTTGAAAAAAAAATAATGTTAATTTTAAAATGCACTTGGTTAGCATCTGGTAATAGGCTAAATAGTATAGGGAGTATAGGAGAATAAGTGAAGAAAGCAAAAGGTATCCCAACACACTTTTTAATGTGAAACATACTGCAAATTGTCATTACTAGAAAGTATCGCCTAGCATTTGCAAAATGTAGGATTGAAGTGGTACCTATACACATTGAAACGGGTAGATACGACGGGTTACCGGTGTATTTGATGTAAAGATACAATTGAAGATGACTTACTGTTTGGTGAAGCCTTTTCAATAAATAATTATTTCAACTATATGACAACTTGTGAAATGTTGATATTCCTATTCACGAATATTTTATGATAGAATAGCTAATAACGTAAAAAATATCTGCTTGTATTAAAGATATTTTTACCATGTATATACATGTAGCTGGTGTATACTATGTGTTCCTAATGTGTTCACAAACTTATATTGGCTCTGGTGTAATGATAAGTATAAAGGACCGGCAATCCAGATACCCTTGGTTCAAGTCCCGGCAGCAAATTTTTCTTCTGATTTTTCTATGTTTGATTTCCCGCTCATGATTTTCTTTCTTATGCATGTATGTATGTCTATTTTACATCTAAAGAAGGATATGGTTGTATGTTTGTTCTATAATGATGCATGTATATAAAAGAAAACGATAGCCTAAATATACTTATTTGCTAGTCCGCAATTTGTACTGAAACTTCTTACAGTTACAACTCTAAGTAAAGCAAATTCATTATAAATATTGTATGTATTTAACGATGAAAAGGGTATTAAAGCATTGATGACGGTTCTTTTTAAAGTTTTCAAAGAGTTTAACCGGAAGTGATAAGCCAGTGCCGCTAGTATTGAGTCGGGCCAGCTATACTGTTTGTTGGCAAACTTCAAATTTCATCTGATATCCCCAAAATTGATAATGTACAGTTCTTCCAAATAATGGAAGTTGCCCATTTAAGAATTTAGCATATTAAGGGTTAAAATGCTTGCTTTATTTATTTAGTTTCATGTTTGTCATAAACCACAGAATTTTCCAAGTAAAAAGACACCGTGTAAAGTTCACAAACATCTTCTAATTGTCTTTGCTGGTAATTTCTTCATTTTCACAAGAAGCCATTGTTTTATATACGAACATGTATATTAAAAGAGTTGGCATCTTTAATGGATGCCAAAATTGGCGGTGATACATTGTTCTTTAGTATACCTCTCAAGCAACATTTAATAAATACATTTGAATATTCTGCTAATAAATGAACAATAAAATGAACCTAGCGTGTAACCGGTTTATATAATTTAACAATCTGATTAAAATAAGCTCCTAATTAACGCTACCCATAGCATACTTAAGTATGTCTGAACTTTTAGTTATATTGTATAATTTAATGTAATACAGGCTCTATAAATATTGTTATACAGCGGCCACCATCAGCTCGTAAATACTTGCCATATTTTCTCACTTTCCGTATCCTGTAAAATTTAACAAATCGTCGATATGACCTGGTGAAATATTGTGAAATACGGAAAGTACCGATGTTTGCCGAATGTGTACGAGTTGTTGACGAATGTAATACCTTTAATAATATTCTGATTATCTCCACCATGTCTGTAACGTTTCTCATTTACTTTTCACTGATTAGAATTTTTCTAAAAAAAAATATTTTTCTTTCAAAAGTTCATTTTTGTCAGAAAATGTTTCATTATATATATAAAACTTTATATATATTAATTAATTTCATGAACACAAAATACATAAACAGGTATTATTTGTTTTTAAGTTTAGACAGGCATTATATCAATCTCTTATTAAGCCTGATCTTTCTAAATTTGAACAATAATTGTTTTTATAAAAAAGAAAGTACTTTATGTTCTATAGCGTGCATGTTGCTGCAAAAAGGTATAGATATGTTTTAATCAGCCGTGTGAAAATAAGCGCATTTCTAAAATAAGAAAATTGTTTTTATTCTTTATTTATCTAAATGCAAATTTTGAAGATTCTTATCTATCCATAACATAAAAATTGAAAAATGGCTATATTATGAATTTCAGAATTTCAGTACATTTGTTTAGATTGGATTGTAAAATGTCCATATAAGCATTTATTTGCAAATACATTAATTAACACGTAGTCTAATTTTGTTAATTTAGATTAATATTGAAATGTAAAACATTCACTGATCATATAAAGTGAAATAATAAAGACGAAACTCTATCGTGGAAAGGAATTAATATAAGTGTTATGCATGTTTTCCAGTCCATATACATGTATATTGTGATGTAAAATGGTACATGCTTGTAAATTTGATAAATAAAAAATGTTTAAACAAACACTTAGTTGGAGGTAACTGGTGCTAGCCATATGACCAGTACAGATAATGACCTAAACTGTTCGCTATTTAATTAATACATATTTTGAAATTTTCACTGAAAATGACAAATGATTTCATCCAAATTGAAAGATGGACACATCCACTTTCAGATTTTAGCGTGGTAAGGGTTAAATATAAAGATGGTATGTTGGTATAATTATGCTGTCTTAGTTGATAGACGATTTCATGATGCATACACCTAAACACATATATTAAAGGAACTCAACTGAGGCCCAAAAAGCATATAGATATTAAATTTAAATTTCTTACAAAGATCACATGTTGAATTTAAATAAGAATGATGCAAAAGGTAATAAAGTAATGAACTCAGATATGTATTGAAAAATCATATTTTTGCGTTATCTTTAGCCCTATTTGAGTCAAAATGATTGCATGTTTGACAATTCTGGGTCATTTTTTTCACAATTAGTATCATTATTTTTGAAAAACGGAATGAGCGAATGATCTGAAATTGTGCATGTAAGTTATTGATCTAGATCTACATCTGAATCAAATTGAATATCAATCCCGACATGTAAAAAATGTCAGTGGAGTTCTGTTAATGAATAAAACAGAGAGAAAAAAGGAGAAATTGAAATAACGCTCAAATATTATGCCTGTATACAAAAGGCATATTTGATTGCTTGTATGGCGAATGCTAAAATGTCAATTTCGCGAAAGCCGCCGACGTGTACGTTGCTTTTTCATTATATTATTATTATTATTTATTTTTTAAACAACATCATAATATAAGTTAACTGTAAAACACATGTACCACTTTGTTTTGTTAATACAAATATGTGATTTTTTAAAAATGTATATCACATTTATCATTTTAATCCCTTTTTAAATCATATTTTTCTTCTTTTCCGGAGAGAATTAAAATTTAACTATAAATTGTTTGTAGTATAAAGGATGTTTACGATGTAATACACATGAATATATCAGTTGAGATGCAGAGATACATGCCGCTTGAAACATCATTCATTCATTCATTCATTCATTCATTCACTTATTTATTTATTCACTTATTTATTTATTTATTGTAAAAATATGTATACTTAAATATCATGTTAATCAATTTTAAAACATTACGATTTATATGCTCGAGTCGCCAATACTCGTGTTGCAAAGAATCTATGCATTCTACATATACATAAACATGCATTATTATCGCAAATATAGTCTTTATTTTGTGTAATTATTATTATTATTAAATCATCACTTAGTTGACTAATTAATAAGATATAAAGTTTTCAAGGATAAGGTATGTATTAAGTTTACTAAATTTCAGCCATTTAAATAATTAAAATATACTCTATTTCATTCGATTGAAGAGCGGAGGCATTTTACTATAATACAAAATATTAAATATACATTAATTCAATGTAATATTTACTGGTTGCGATCATTTTTCAAATAATTCATAGTACGTGGTTTGAACTTACTCTTATTAAAACATTAAAATGTTGTTTTTCTATGCCAGCAAAAGGGAGAACTGGCAATCTGCAATCAACCATCTGTGATCGCATTTTCTTTAACAGTCTTAACCATTTGTAGTCAAGTACCATAAATAGAAATTAATCAACATAAAATGGTAGAAGAATTTTGCTTAATTAGTCCACTATTTGCTTAAGAGCCCGAGTGATCTCAAGATTCATATGAATTCCCAGAGAATTAAAATCATACTTTAATTCCGTCAAAAACATGGTCACAGATTTTCCCTTAACAAGCAAATTAATTAATTAAACAGCCGACCCGCGTTTCGGATAAAGTCGACTGCTAGCCCTGCCTTCTGGATTAAGATAAAATATTCGCTTCCCACAGATTGGTCGCAAATATTTGTAGTAGATAATATATTTCAACCGGTAGCATTATTATTTACATAATCTTGACCAATAGAATCCGATCTTTCATATCTTGATAAATTTGGCAATCTTAAATAATATGATACAAATTGTGGGCACTCTGTATGAAAAAAAAATGATTCAGGTTTGGATGTTTGTAGGATACACTTGGTTTAAGACAGCCGGAAAAAGCCTTAATAGATATAACACAGTGACAAAAGGCGTAACTTCTGACTTTCTGCAATAAGTTGAAACATATTTTACGGATTTTGAACGGTGAAAAATTGTTTTATAGTGGTTTTGATTTTCTTTAAAGATTCACAATGAAAGGATCGTTTAGTATAGATTCTTTGTTGTCAAAGAAAGCCGAAAAGCATCCTCAACCACCGTCGCCATCACCGGAAGTATCAAATGTATCTCCTAAATCTGCGTCATCAACAGTGTCACCAAGAACATCTTCCGGTTGTTGCAGTCATCCATCAACTCCCAGCCCGGAGTTAAGACTCTCGCCTGAAGCATATGTTCAAAACAAGCATCATGTGTTTAAAAACAATTTAATTCCGCGACCAGGACTTTTAAATGTGCACCAACAAGCAATGTTACAATCGAACCCAGCGGCTTTACAGGGACTTTTACAAGCGCAATATTTAAATGCATTAAATGGACAACATTCACAAAGTTCGCTACATAATTCACTTCAAGGTCACGGCCACTTGGCTCCTCATCTACAAAACAGTTCAGCGTTCCATGCACCCGCAGACCACGCGTACAAAATGGCGGCACACCTTCATGCAGCACAATCTGGTAGCCCCGTTCAACCTTACATGGGAGACTGGATGTCACGAGGTGGAATGCTAATGTCAAGGATGATGGACTATACTGGTAAAAAAATACCTTACGAAATTAATTTCCTTTTTTCTATTTGGGTTCTAAGAAAAGCCGACATTTCTATGTTTAAATGACAATTCCTTAATAATACTTGTTAAGGAAGACTTTTTTCTCTAAGTCATTCTAAAGATGTGTTGACACCAAAGGTTTAAACAAATAATTGTTATAAAATAGCCAAATAGATACGAACCATACAATCTTAATGAAATAATAAATTACAAAATTTAGATAATACTATCTTTATTTCCTCAAGTCGCTAAACATGTAAGTAAAAATAGATTAAATATAATGTGCAAGGAGCATGGGTAAAAAGTGTTTGATTTTCATTTTCTTTAAAAATAAATGAATGAATTGATAATCAACAGAGCTGAGCGTTTTATCAGTGACACTATGATCATTATCATAATTTTTCACTTTTAACATCCCTTAAACGTTTATTTTATAAAATAAAATCTTTTCTAAATCATTACTTTGACAGACAAATGACTATTATCATAATCTTATTAAAATAATTTTTAAATATTTATAAAACATCTATAATAAAGACGCACAAGCAGCTGATTGTTGATTACCTTTAATGAGAAGTCATTTTACAAAGAAATTACAAGATCTACCAAAGGATAAAGCTATTTTTTGACGAAAGTTGTAGGTATAATGCTGCCAAAAAAAACAACTCTTTTTTTATTTTTTAAACATTTAAAAAAATTAATTTTATGATATTTTGAAATAAGATAACAAGTAAAAACTAACATCTAAATCAGTAAATATTTAGGTTCGTTTCAACACCTGAATAACCATTTATATTTATTTACACAAAAATGTCAAGGGTTGAATTCGCATGTAATGGTGGTGCAAAAAAAAGAGAAAAAAAAGAAGAAAATGAAAGAAAAGAAAATAATCAAGCTGTTTAGACTTATTTGATTTTATTTTGATCTTTTTGTAATTTTTAATAAATCGAATTAATGTCATAAGGTTGTAACTTAAATCAGAATGTTCAACAAAAACTTCAATCATTCATCAAAGTAACAGTTGATTTCTACCCCCATTTCCTCAAACATTCGTTATATTTATAGAATGTGTAAAACCCGACACTGGAATATTTTATGCGGTGCCCTACTGTGTTTAGAAATGTGAAATATTCTAAATGTTGTTAAACAGACACCTGTCCGCACTCGAACTGATAACCCGTGTAAACATGTGAGTCATTTTTAAACACCCGCAAACTACCTTAAATAAGAAATACACATCCTATTAAAACCATATATTCTCGCATTTCATTTAATGTCATCATCAGGTTTTCTTTACTCATTGTCGCGCGCAAATATTTATTAGTTTATTTCCTTTTTTAAATCTCCTTGAAAATGCAATAATTACACTTGTTAAAGATCTTTATGAACAATTTAAATTTATATGTACGATATTCATTCACAAAATAATGGTAATGTTCAGTAATATTCTGTTTAAATCAAAATATTTTGCTTGAAAAAAAAACCCTCAGCCGAAACATTTTATATGCTGTGTCTATCAATTATATACGTACAATAATAGTCAAACTAGTATGAGTTGAAAAATTATGAATTTACTATATCATATTAAAGCAAATTTTTTGAATAAAATCATGACTTAAAAGTTGATTTCAATGCAAGATTTTTTTTTAAAAATTGTCTTGAAAGTTAAACTACCAAAATTGAAAAAAAATACTATATTATTTTCATGAATTCATTTAACGTTCATTGAAGTAAACAACGCTGCAATTTTCAAATTGTTAATGGAATAAATTTTAGATCCTGTTTAGTATACTTATTTACGGTTTGGTTGTTTGTTTTCTTCAACTTGTCAGCATTCACATAGTCATAAACATTCATTAAAAGTATCCATATACTCGATGCACAACAAACTTGAAATGTTTTAAAGAAACTTTATAATATATCTACCAAACTACAATGTATTATCAATATATCTTCAAATGGATAAAGTTTTTATTACCAATAATACATGAATATTAATCAGTTTTGTATAATAAGTGATTAGACTTGCCTGTGTAAGAATACAAGATTACTAATGATAAATCATAAGGACTGGTTTATACAAGGAATGAAATATATTATTCTTTCCGTTCCTTTTATATCAAAAGCTCAATGTTTTAGAAATGTTTTGTTTGCAGCGCAAATAGCACTAAAGTTCTATAAAAACAAACGCTTTTCTTGGCTTTCGGCATTTTTGTCTTTCAGAAAAAAATAATTTTGTACTGTATAAGCGTATCTCACAATGTCAGTATTCTTGTTTTCAATCATTCATTTTGGTGTTTTTGTGAAAAGTATACAATTATATTATATACAAGTTAATAATTAAATATTTTACATGGATGATTGTATTAATTCTTTTTATGATCTTCAAGAACTTGCATCACAAGTAGCAGAAAAGCTACAATATTTTTCAACATGTATCGTCCTAACATTTAAATTATAATAATAAAAGAAAAGGGCCATTTATTAAATAAATTTAACGATTTTTTGTCCAGAAAAATTTTGCTTCAGTTACCAAGAAAAAGAATATGCAATACAAGTACAAGTTTTATTTTCATTCAACCAGAAGGTCATATACTCATGTGGCACATTTACATAATATAGCGAGTGTATACATTTAATTAATAAACAATTACATCAGACAATATAATAATATGATGCAAGTGTTTACTGTTGAACATCATCAGATATTTCAATGGCATATAAATTGTTTATACTTAGCCCTTTTTATATATAATATTATTATAATATCGTGATCTCTTAATATTCATCAAAAAGAAAATTTTTTTTGCAGACATTTTTCAACAAATAAACTGATCAGATAAATTCTTGTTTATATATTGATTGTCGTTTGTTATATATACCAACAGTTACATTTTATATTCAATCATATATACATGTATTTACCATAAACTTATGAGCAGTAAATTTCATGAAACAATTGATATATTTGATGCTATGTCTTAAACGATTAATGTGTCCCAAAATCCTGCATGGTATCTCTCTTTCATCAGTTGTATGCCACCTTAAACATTACATAAAGGATATTCCTTTTCATTTACAATACTAAAAGTGTAACAAAATGAGATAATTAACAAAATCAGCAAAAGTAAATACATTCTGTCCTTAACAAAACATTCTAATGGCAAGCACAAACGATATAATAACGGTTTATAATCATAAAATGTATTATTTAAACTAAATCATTTTATTATATCACCTTATGATTTAATCATTAAGTTTCAAATAATACATTTTATGGCAATGCTAAAATTTCAAGAGTTTAAGGGGTATTTCAAGTGTATTGATGGTTAACGCTGCAATGCCGTTCAACCATATGTTCCTGGTGTTATAAAAATGTTGGTCCTAATATATATTCTTTTTTAACTTTTTAACAAATACAATTTCAAACTTTATTCTAGAAATTATTGACAATGTAAAGCAATCAATGTTGTAGAACAGTAGCAATATACTGCCATCGCCACTATCGGCAGTTTGATTTTTCTTTTCCCTCTTTTATAGAATAAACGACGTTAAAACAATAAAACGTAAAGTACATACTTGAAAATTGAGATAATCTCACCGATTTTAGAGTAGATGTAATAATAAACGAGCCTGATAATAGTGTGTGAATGAAGGTATATCTTTTTAAAACTAGGATAAAGACCAAAATTATCTTTCATTTTCAAGAACAATATGAGGAGATGAAAGATATAACGGTACTGAAAAACAATCAAGTTTAAATTAGTTAGAAAAAAGCTTCGTCGCTAGCCGGTGACATGGGGGTACTGTATACCACACCGCGTGTCTTCTGACATACATCCATCCACCGCTAGCCAAGTTCAAATTAGTTTTTAAAAGACTGTATTGCGTTTGAATATATCATTTAAAGAATGAAAAGTCGTTGTATTCAGTTATGTAATATTTTGAAAATGTTAGAAATAGTTATCGGCGTATATCTTATGTTTTACAACTGTATATTTTAAAAATTCGTTTGTTTTACAGATACATTTTTTGTGTTTAAAAAACGATCATTTGACTCATGGGAAAATGAATATATAATAATGTAAATACATGTAAATGTATTATTCATAAATGATTGAAATTCTGCCTTAATAAAAGTGGTATAATCCGGGGAAAGTTATATTTGCACACATACTGTCAAATAATATTTTTACAAGTCTTACAATTTAACAGTATTAACATGTGGTTCAAAGTTTTTATTATTATATTGTTTAATATACATAATTACTAGTATGAGAAAGCTACCCGGCTAGTGTACAGAACTTCGTTGGTTCTACTCAGGTGCCTGTTCGTGTCTGAAATAATGCTCAGAGGGGCATCTGAGGTCTTCCTCTACCAGAAAAGTTGGAAAGTCGCCATATTACCTATACTGCGTTGGTGCGACGTAGAACCTAACAAAAATAAATAAACATACAGCCAGTATACATAATCAAATACGTTGGTCCTACCATATTTTAGATTTCTTTCACTTTTATAGGGGACATATACGGACAAATCGCTCGTCAGTGATTGACATATCCATCAATGAATTTTATAATATAGAAAAAAAAAAGAATACAAAATTTGCTTTATTTTAAAGTTATTTTATATCTAATAACATAACAAATCAAATGCCAAATACAGATATGATTTATTATTGATAAAAAAAGAACAAAAAACGACACCGTTGCTT
The DNA here is from genome assembly GCF_026571515.1 of Ruditapes philippinarum. Taxonomy (NCBI): domain Eukaryota; kingdom Metazoa; phylum Mollusca; class Bivalvia; order Venerida; family Veneridae; genus Ruditapes; species Ruditapes philippinarum. Next base: position 25,556 of record NW_026867118.1, on the reverse strand, counting down.
TAAACGGATCATTTTATAATTGCTATTAATCTATTTAAATTAAACATTTCAAAAATGCTTTATTAATTAATTCTTTTTCTAAAATGGCTATTTTTCATCACCTATTGCTAAACTCGTTCCGTATTTGTAAAATCAGAAAACTTAAAAGTAGATAGAATGATAATCTTGATCTTGAGCCGGTTATCTTTGAAAGTAAATCAATTCATTTCAATAGCTTAGTGTTACCTGGTCCATTTGAAAAGCGACTTTGTCACCTTTGAAAGTTTCCGAATAAAGGAATAGTAAATAATGGTCATTTATTTCAATCGGGTCTTATTCATTAAAATTTGATAAAGTGAAATTCGGGTTTCAACATCTCCTTCAAAGGGATTAAGTATATCTAAGTTATCTCATAATGTCCCGTAATGTCCCACTGATGTACGATGGACAGACTAATCACAGTTAATATAAGAAAATCCTATTACTGTGATATGATTGTTACACTGGTGAGAACAAGATTGTCACTTTAAATCGTTTTAATAGAGCACGAATATTATCCCACACTATGGTATATTATCATAAACTGGAAAACCGAAAGTCACTTTCCTAGGTTTAAGATACCAAAGACTGGCTCCTGTGACAAAACTTCAATAATTTATATTGTCGTATTAAAAGTGCACTTAAGTTTCATATACTACAATCAGTGCAATTCTATAAATATATTATTTTAACAAATTCCTGGGTCGTGATTTTAATTATCTTATGATAGATACTATTATAATTTGTCTACTAATTCGGAGAGAAATAACTGAACAGACTGGCTGTAACAGAAACATAGGGTCGGTGTCTTTTTCATTTTGTATATAGATATGTACAATAAGTATTTCATTTGAAATAAAATTGACAAATTGAAAAGTTTCAAGCTCGGTTTGATTGAACGATAAGTACTACTGTCATAGCCCCCTAGCACCGACTAGGGCAGAATTCAACATTTATTCATGAAATGGTGAAATTTAGAATTAAGAAACATCCGCAGATGTACTATTTTTAAATCACTTCTTATGTTGATAAATCATTCACAAATATGTAGTTGATGTATTTTTATTTCTAATTTCCTCAATATGCAAATTAGGGAGGTAAAAATACATGTATTCATTGAAAAAAACACAACAAATATATCAATTTGCAATGCTGTATTTACTATTCATATTATAAACCCTTAAATATGACGTTTATTCTTTCTCGCTATTTTAGTTTTAATTAGACATTTGTTCCTGAATCGAGAACTGGGGAGAATGATTGATTGGTTTAAAAAAGCATGTGACCCTACAAGTCAATGTTTGAGCTATGACTGGGATTAAACATAATTTGAACGGCTCATGCTTCAAATCACAGTACATACTTCTCAAATTTATCATTATCAAATCTATGAATTAATAAATAGTATTTGTAAAATTTTGGAAAAGAAATTGACATGAAAATTTGTTCAGTCTCTTCAAGTTGAAGTAAAATATTCTCTGGGCACTCAAGCACACTTAAACGTGCTTTAACGTTAAACAACAACAATTGAAAATGTGGATCACTATTGTTAGATCATTTGTCAAGAGAAGAAATTATTATCATTCTTTATGGGCAAATTTTAAACAAATTTCTGGGGAAACAACCATGTACGACACTCATTTTAATTTTGAATAATATTATCAGAATATTTTACTTCTTTTTAAGAAATTTCACAGGTTTTTTTTTGTATTCAAGCATAATGTCTGAAGTTACATTTCTATAATTACATTTTCATACTGAAGCATTGTAAATTTTGTCAATATCTTTAGTTGCATTTCTGTTATTACTTTATTTGATTGCATAACTATAATATAATGGCATTTCTTAAAGCTGAATATAATACTAGAAATGTATATCTATTCATCAAGTGACAGTATCCAATTTTTTTTCCAACAGCTCGAAACATTCACCTGAATTTAAAGTTAAGTCCGAGCTGTCGTTATGTGTTAGGCGATAGGATTTAGTTGTACAATACTAGTTAAAGTTCCAAAGCAATACAACAATTGCATTCAGACCGTAGTTCTATATTGTATTTAAATCATCAGTATTTCCTCCAAAACAAGTCCCTCCAAATGGACCCCCTACATAATTTACGCACTATCATTACTGCAATATGTGTTAATGTTATAATTGTTAGTATTAACCAATTAACAGATTGTTTAAGAAGTAGACCAAAGGTTCGGCTGTGAATAGCATAGAGGGAGCATTTAGGAAATTACCATGTCCTGGAACGAATTGAATAACTAAGCACCTTAAAGCCTGTTCTGTATTTTGGTCGTATGGTAAAGAATTATATTTCCTTTAGTAGTTATTTCTCCATAATTAAACAGACCTTTTAGTCTATACTCATTTTCTGAGAAATTTGGGATTCGAACATGTCACAACATGGGGGCTCCCCTACAGTTTTTCAACATCCGCTTTACTCCATCTTACTACTAATGTATCATTTTTAAAATATATATAAACATATAAAACCTTTTTAACTTCATAATCATCATTTTTTGTGAGGTAATAAGTTAGCACTAAAGTACTTTTTATACAGTCACTCGCTTATCTGACAGGTTGTCTAAAACAAAATAAAAAAGAGAGGGGACACTGTGTTTTCGGAAGTTAATCAAGGTCGCCTCATTACTAAAACATTTTATATTGTGAGCATTTTAAACTGATTTACTACTGTTTTAATTTACGGTTACATTTCATATCCTTGTTAAAATAGGATGAATTAACATCTTGAGAAAATCAAATGAATGACTCAGTCGTTGAAAGTATAGCACATTTTTTTATCCGCTTAAAGATAAAGGAGGGACAATTTACGACAAATTAAAGTCTACATTCGTGCCGAAATTACAAAATAAGAGCAGTTTAAGGAGAGAATGTGACGTCCGGTTTCCTGCAGGTGCGAGTAAACAAAGTCCGCTTCTGTTGTGATCTTGCATGCCTTATCTATCCTGAAACTATCAAATAATTATGTCGAAATTAATCCAATAACACAAGATTAGTGATAACAAATTCAATGTATTTGAACAACCGCTAGTAAGTTTCAAAGAGACATGTGAGTGTTTTTAAGATACGATGCTGTCCGCGGCGTTAACGAGTGTGATCTCCTTAGCAACCGCATCTGTCCACTATCGTCCATATTGAATGACATTGCGACTTTATCAAGATATAGCCCGATGGTGAAAAATCTGGACTATTGTACCGTTAATACCCTGTCAAATAATTTTGATAAGATTTACGCTTAGTGTTTGTTAATCATTTAATTAGAGAAAGTATAATTAATTTAATAGCTATTGAATAATATTGCATAGAAGTGGAAAGTATGATTTATTTAGATAGTTATTGAATAATATCGCATAAAAGGGAAATGATAATTAATTAGTGTAACATAAAATAAATAACATTGCATACATTAAAATCCTATTATTTTTCCTTTATCTCTATTCTTTGGCCATATTTGTCATTAAAAATATTCTTATGTTAATGTATCCTTCCTTATATTAGATAAAAACTTATATAATTTATATAAGATATAATTTAATCTTAAATTTCGATTATTTACTTTATTCGATTAAGAATGATATATCAACAATATACGATTTACATTTAAATTAATGAGCGGATCACGTGATATTATAGACGCTTCATTCAAACACACTGCGTCCATCGGGTGGTCGCACAAATGTTTAATATATGAGCCGCGTCACGAAAAAACCAACATAGTGCGTTTGCGACCAGCATGGATCCAGACCAGCCTACGCATCCGCGCAGTCTGATCAGGATCCATGCTGTTCGCTAACAAACCCTATAACAAGTAGAGAAACTGATAGCGAACAGCATGGATCCTGATCAGACTGCGCGGATGCGCAGGTTGGTCTGGATCCATGCTGGTCGCAAACGCATTACGTTGGTTTTGTCATGACACGGCTCATAAATATGTTTAATATATGTGAAAAAGGGCAATTTTTATACAAATGAGACTTTGACAATAATCAATGACATATAGCATTTATTTCGGACTGTAAAAGAAAAAGGAAAACGTTTATATCATACACTGTTGCGCTTGTAAAGCAGATATATCACTCCGGTAAAAATGGCATAACTCTAGTTCCTCACAATGTTTACATTTTCTGACAGTAAAGGGTCAAAAAAGCAACAGCATCACGTTTGAGAAAAAAATATCGGATGAAACTTGTAAAAAATAGAAATAATGATGAACAATGATATCTGTCAGTCATTTTAAAAAAGATATGACATAACATTGATGGATATTTAATTTTTCAAAACAAATAAATGCTAAAAAATTGAAAAATAAAATGTGAGCATTTTGTAGGGAATGCATAGAAACTGTATGTAAGTTAAGAAAATAATACAAATAATTTTAAGAAAAACAAAATATGCTTAAAATACGGTAAGTTTTGACTCTCAAAACTGAATATGTTTGATATCCGCTGCAAATCAATGGTTTTTTCTCCTAATTCGTAACTAAGACTGTTCATAGACTTAACGTCTGTAACCGACGCGTTGATCTCTCTCCGGCTCAGGAAAACAAGACGAGGAATTTATTCCAAGTTTCTGTCAACAAACTTTCTCGATACAGTCTTGATTAAATCGGCATCCTTCAATGTGCGCTGCTGCTATTTGAGAAGTTAATTTTCAATTTGTCTCCGATTAACTGGCACGATAAACGATTTTTCCCTCCCATTATCACGTACGAGTCATTCATTGCGTTGATTACATAGTTCTCGGGGGACCAGCGGTATTATCATTTGAAAGGCTCCGAGATCCGACCACTTCGAAACACTATAAATGGAATTAATCCCATAGACCGGATTGATAGAAATTGTAACTTTAAAGGAATGACGAGTAACAATGGCCGTTTGAATAGCCGACGTTCTGGTAAATTAAACTAGTTATGTACATTTAATTTAATGTTGAGAGGCCGTTTGCGCTTTCTGATGGCGACAAATTTTATTAGGAGGCAGCTTTAAGTGAATAAGGAAACAGTTAAATGGTGGTTTTTGCTGACAATGTCTCCAACTGAATGGAATTAATTGGACATTTTATTTGGCGTTGAAAAGATGGCCATTTTAGTAATTGGAAACAATTAGGATACAGCACAGTTGAAATGTTTTATAGTTATTTGATAAACATTTAAATTGATTACGAAGATTAGTGTCAGTGTAAATGAAGTTGTATGACTCCATGGTAACTGTCTATGAAACTCTGATTAAAAATATTGAATTTGTAATCATGTAAGAGCCCTTAATGCGTTCTTTCTTTTTATTATAAATTAAGAACCATTTAAAACACACAAAAAACTATTTACGTCGAAATGTGTTTTCATATTGAATATCTTTAAATAGGTTACCTTGATATGTCTTGACCATTTAGTATGTGTAAATGGTCAAAAGCAGTTGAAATGCCGATTTGCTAATAAATGAAAAGAAATGAAATGATAGTCGAAAATATTAAATATAGGTGCCTATTATTAACACTGAAATTTAATAGAATTGACAAATAAAATTACATTCTTAGCAGTCATCAAATTTTACACAGTATACATGCCATTTCAAAATTTGAGCCGCGTCACGACAAAAACCAACATAGTGCGTTTGCGACCAGCATGGATCCAGACCAGCCTGCGCATCCGCGCAGTCTGATCATAATCCATGCTGTTCGCTATCAGTTTCTCTACTTGTAAAAAGGTTTGTAAGCGAACAGCATGGATCCTAATCAGACTGCGCGGATGCGCAGGCTGGTCTGGATCCATGCTGGTCGCAAACGCACTATGTTGGTTTTGTCGTGACGCGGCTCATTTCATAATATAAAAGGACATGTTCATATAAAGATAGTTAAGTTTTGTACAATTGACATAAGAAACAATCACTTTAACATCTAAATTATGATATAGTAGAATGTATATAATTTATTTTATTAGCTCGGAAAAAATACTTAATTGGAACACTGTTTCTATATATATTTTTTTTAGATTTTGACTGTGAAAAAGTACTTATACCTATGTAACAGTGCAAATTTGTAAGTCACATGGTACGTTTAAACTTTAATTAACAGTAAGAATAACAATAATCAATACAATTCCAATTGTTAGTGAAAATCATCTAATATGTACATGCAAATAAATGAATAATAATAATAATAATAATAATAATAATAATAATAATAATAATAATAATAATTATAATAATAATAATAATAATAATAATAATAATAAAAATAATAATAATAATAATAATAATAATAACAACAACAACAACAATAATGATAATAATAATAATGATAATAATAAAAGTATGAATAAACATGATGTTAATGAACGTTAATACAAAATTATCCTATCATTGCATATGCAAATATAAACAAACAATACATTCAAATTATGCATAAACTTGAATATTATCCCTTTTCATACGCATTCATTCTTTGCATATTTGAATATTAATGAATATCAATACAAAATTATCAGATTATTGTATTGTACTTTAATGTTCATTTGCAACCTATTTTCAGCACAAGCACAGAATAGTTTGATGGGTAAAACACGGAGGCCCCGCACAGCATTCACTTCCCAGCAACTTCTCGAGTTAGAGAGGCAGTTTAAGATGAACAAATATCTGTCTAGACCTAAACGTTTTGAGGTGGCTACAACACTAATGCTGACAGAGACACAGGTTTGTTATCAAATTTTAAACATAGAAGTTAAAACATTATTCTTCTTAATATGGATCTATTTTTCCAGTATATTGTATAGTTTTTAATAACTGTCAATGAAAAGGTTGAATTGATCCGAGTCTGCAACATACATTGTATTTTGGCATTCTTTGTAGAGATTTCGGTTTTCTCTATTTCTACCTCTGTATGAACAGTCCATTAATTAATTCAAAGAGTATGTGGATTTTTTTAAGTTTATATACATTCTTCAGTTTATTAATACTTTCATACAAATATGATATGAGGAATTTCTATGAGAAAAGAATTGCTTTTGATCCAATTAAAATGACACATGGTATAAGAGGCTAGTGACGCTCTATCACTGATATTTTGCTTATAATATTACTGATTTACTCATTTCAGTAATAAATTATATAAAGTCCTTCATTGAGATATCCACAAAAGAACAGACAAATATACTAAAAACATCGAGGCAGTTACAGCCTCATCTCCTGTAGAAATCATAATCAATATCATGTTTTGACAGGGTCATAAAGCATCGCCTTGTCTCAAGTCTTCGTGATGTCATCCATGAGTTATTTTTTCATGATATATCTTCTAAATGGACGTTGTTTATTGCACCAATATTCTTTAACAGTTTACCTGTTAACAGCCTTAGTGCCTTACTAGTTCTGGGAAGTTTTTCTCTGTGTATTATTGCATCATACGAAACAAATATCTTAAAAAATATAAATTCTAAAAGTAATTAACTATACTGAATTCTTACAGGTTAAAATCTGGTTTCAAAATCGCAGAATGAAATGGAAGAGGAGCAAGAAAAACTTTACAACCAAACCACAAAATGGTCAAACAAACTCGTCAATGGCGGACGGTAACCAAAACGAGGCTGGCAACGACTTTCATAATGACGTAGATATAGGAGATGATGAAGACGATTCGGATATAGATATTTCGGATGACCAAGATATTGACATTGAACAAAAGAGTGATAATGAAGACATTGGAGTTCGCGATGAAGAGGTTAAAGACTCTCAGAATGGGTGTGGCACACTAGACTTAAGCATGAAAAGATTCGCTTTACCGGGTCATATGCAAATCTCGAACTTTTCTGTTGAGAGCAAGTTATTAAGTGCCACTTCCGTCTTGTGACTATGAATTATGGTTTCCTTTTCCTGTTTCTCTGTGCAATTTTAATATGTTTTTATCGACAAATGACGTCATTGAAACCAGCAATGGTGGTATTCATTATTATAACATTTATTCGCCCGTTAAAATATCATCGATATGAAAAGTTTCGAAGCAGACGAACATTCGGTGATGTTTCGTTATTGGCCAAACCTTATAGGACAATTGTAAGCTCAAGCAATAATAACTTTAAGCAGCCAGGTCTTAGCACATTATTGCAGCCAGTGTTATGTAATTGTAAGAATAATAAGTAATTTATTTATTCTTCATGTGATTTCCATTTGTTTGACTTTCTTGGAAGTCAAAATTCAGACTAGTAATGGTGAAAATTGTTCTTGAGAGACAATATATAAAGTGCAACGTTTCTCACCCAGTAGCACACGGCGTAAGCAATATTTAATAATAGTATTAAAGGCATTAAAAGCAATGCTCTCGAATGAAACACTTGAAAATTATTTTATGAGAAAAAAAAGAAACCACTCTTTAACCATAAAAAGTGATAAGTGTTTGGCCACCGGTTTTAATTGCATTTCGTTACTTAAATGGTTTAAATTCAAATGGAACGTCCCAAATCTAAATCAGTGCAAATTCATTTCATTTAAAGTTTAACTTTCGAAATTTGATAATTACTAGATAACTACCTATTTCACAAAGTTTATCAACTTCCGACGTTTCGAGGGGATAAACCCCTCTTTACCAAGGAGTTTGCTGTGATTTCGATAATTACTTAATCGGTAAAGAAACTAATAACGGCAAAAGTGGAAGATACAAATAGTCTTCTTTTGCGCGTACTCGTACGCTAGTACATTTTGTATCTTATTTTGCTTCTGTTTCTCCCTTTTATAAATCATGTAATAGATTGTCACGTATATTTAAATTATGTCATAAATGTATTATTAAAATATAATGAAAAATATTCCTGAATTTTGTTCGTTTGTTTTTACGCCTGTTCGTGATGGTTTTTACAGTTATGTTTGTACTTGTTACACGCATATATATTCCATACATTCTGCGAAACAATATAAAAGTACACCTGATCTTATGTTAAGCTTCCTTTTTTATGCCTGTACTTTTTTATCTATATTTATTTTAAATGATATATTCATAACTGAGTAATCGAAATGCTCAAAAATGCGGTCACAATGTCTTTCACTTTCGTATAGATCTATAAGAACTATGGACATCTAATCAATTGTAATGAATGAAAAAAGGAACAATGATATAAGATTATTGATCAACTGTGATATTGTTAGAATTGTTTCATACATATAGGGTGTTTCATTATATCTGTCCTTAATCTAAGCGTTAATATATTGAACACATATCAGTTTAAAATGAAAGTTTCACAGACATAATATTATTAATCATTTGATATATAATTTGACAATGACATAAAAACATTTTTATATGTAAAATAATAACGATGATATGAAAACTTATTATAAGAACAAATATTATGAAAGCATCCGGTATATCCATAAACCGTCTCAGTGCAATCATGTGTACAAATCTGCAGTCAACAATCAAAACTAAACGAGATTTTTTAAAGTTTAGTTAAGGGCGATAACATTATACTTTTGAGATTTATATAACAAAATAATAATAAAAGTCTCTGATTAAACGATATTAGAATTTGAATTTTAGAAAGAAAAGCATGATTATAATACATGTCTCTCCTGTGCTGTAAATGGATAACATTTGTGAAATTTCATGCCCTTTTTACCTCAGAAGATAGTTTAGATGTTTTTCACATAGAAATTATTACCTCCTCTGGCCGCCATTTTGAGGGTCATTTCCAATATATCATATGCTAAAGATAAGATAAAAATCTCTCATAATTATATCATTTTCGTGAAAACTGATGAACTATTGGTGCTATCTGCATCTTTTTAAAAAAAATTGCGTTCATAGTTTGCCATTTATATTATATTGAATGTTGACCATCAAAATGACTGCCAATTTTGGCTAGGGAGGTAAACATTTCCCTCGGCCCTCGGCTTAACGAAGTCGGCATTGAAACTCGGCATTGAAAATAACGACAAATCCAATAAGTAAATATTCTGACATTTATTTCATACACGTTTTCAGCCCAATGCCCACCTAGGGTAAGCGCATTTATTTCTTGTACTCGCAGGAAATTACACAAGTTGTATTTTTAATATATGCTTGCAATAATACATACAGTGTTCGGAAGTAAAAGGTGTTTGTGCTCGCAATAAACCATACACATAGCATTTTATAGACTCGCAATCACTGATACAGTGACTCTGCATGTTTTTATTTACATGTACCTGCTGTGGAAAGTGGGTAAGCTTTTACTATAATAAATGATAAAAACTACAAATCTATTAGACTTTTGTTAAAATTTATCGGAACTGTCGACTAAAATGTGTATTTAAGCATGTTATAAATCGTTGTTTCTTTGATAAAACGATTTTACTTCCGCTTTTTCATAAAACATATAATTCAAAATAAATATGTTCTTTCCGGTGTCGCGTAAATCCGGTTTGGAGTTGATAGTATTAGAAGTTCGCTGAATTCGCTTTCTATAGTAAAGGCCTATACAGGTGGTCCAGACGATGACTCTTGTCTAAAGTGATTGATACTTTTTTTTCAAATCCAGTTATTTGAGAAATGAAATTATAATAAATCTTCCGGGTATGTTGTGCTTTTTCAGAAAATAAACAAGCAAAACTCAAGCTTTATATCTTGATTAAAAAAAAACAACGATTAATATTGTTTTAATTAATTTGCAATTAAAATTCCAGAAAAATATACGTAACGTTTCCTTACTTTAGGACTGAATTTTTTTTAAATAATTTGCATTTTTATCCCTCTCTATTCTCCCTAACATTTGCCTTCCGGGTAATACTTTACTTAAAATATTAACTTTCCGGAAACGCGGAGTGATTTGCTTCATGTTCTATTTTCTTTTCCAAAGTATAATATTCTTGCGCTGTAATAAAATATATAATGCATTATGTTATCTACAAAGTAATTTACTTTTGAAAAATAATAACAAATGCCTTTAAGAATAAAAATATGTGATAATAAGTAATTTACTTTTTTGGGGGAAAATGCCTTTAAGAATAAGATTGTTCTGCTTTAGACAGAAAAAAAACATTGAATACAAAAACGGAATATTGGAATGTTAATGTTAGTAGTCTAAAAAAGAAAGTGAAGGCTAGATTGACAAATGGTTGTAAATGCCAAAGAATTTGGTAATTGCGTGAAAGAACCAAGTCCCCACATAGCAATGGACGTACATTATTAGAAATTAATTGGAGGTTTTTGAACTGTAATCGGCAATCAAGAAAATTAGCAGATAAGCTCAGTGGCTAGTTAGTTTTACAAGCGATAACGATGCTAGAGTCAACAGATGAATTTACGATAAATATGACATTAATTAAAGACCTCCGTAACATATGCCATGCCTAGATACCCACGCCACGAAACGTCACTACGTCACCAGGATAGTCTGATTGCTAAAATTAAAATCTTAACATGGTTATAGTTCATTTAATGATAAGAAACTAAAGTTCTATCCACACAGCGATAAGGCTTTGAAAATAAACACATTTTAAATGAGTTTCAAACACATTTGCGACTCTGATTGATTTGGCCCGCGTTCATTAGGCGAAATCTTTACTTCATTTATATCGCTGCCTTCTCGCAATTATTAAACATATTTGTCAGGCCGTGTCGTTTCCGGGGGATTTCTTAAGAGTATTTATTAATAGATAATCTATCTGAAAGAGTGGCTGCTCCTGAAAGATTTATAATACATTCTAATGTATGACAATTCATACGAAACGACGCAATACAGTGTAATTTATACAATAAAAACATCAACAATCCATTGAAAAGATGTTTGCAAACAGAAGTATTTATCGATATTGAATGATCAGATTTTTTTTTGATAAAGAAAAAAAATGGCAAATGAAAAAAAGAAGAAAAATAATTATTTCTTAAGTCTAAAAAAAATGATTACATAAAAAAGACATTTGTGAAAAGATATGTATTAAGAGATAAGTTTTTGTTAACCGTTTTTCTTTTCTTTTTCTTTTTTCATTCTTTTTTTTTCATTACACTTTTTATCTTTTGAGTTAGTTAGATAAATTTCTAATACATTGTACAGTACATTTTAATTTAATTTTTCAGATAAGACTGCTTGTCAATTCTTATCAATTTGGTCGATGAAAACTGAGCTTATAAGTTTCAACTTATGAATTCAATAATGTCTAGAAAAAAATAATGTAACATTTAAATTGCTAGAATTAGAGTGATAATCATTTGTCACCAGTATAGAGCCAGACGGACTAGGATAAAAGCCGCGTCATGACAAAACCAACGTTATGGGTTTGCGACCAGCATGGATCCAGACCAGCCTGCGCATCCGCGCAGTCTGACAAGTAGAGAAACTGTTAGCGAACAGCATTGATCCTGATCAGACTGCGCGGATGCGCAGGCTGGTCTGGATCCATGCTGGTCGCAAACCCATTATGTTGGTTTTGTCTCATATATACTGTTGGGTGACAAACTTGCTTTGATGCGTTCCCCGAAATGTAAATAGATAGTCCCAGAAATAAAATTCAAGAAATTTTGAAGGTTAAATGTTTATGTATAAAAAACATGTTATGTCCAGGTATTTTTGTAACGAAATAAGGAGTATTTAAACCTTTTTAATTATTAATTGAGCTTATTCAAATATGTTTTAACTTTGATGAGATTTGCTGCATATTTTAGAGACGAGAAAACAACACTGTTATGCTGCTTCTCCTACTGCTGCTGTTGTTGTTTGTTGTTGCTGTTGTTGTTGTTGTTGTTGTTATTGTTTTATATTTAAATATATGTCGATGATCTTTCCGAATATTTATAAAGGCAGGCAATATAATCAAACAAATATAGATTCGTTAAATTCCTTGAAATTGCAATAAATAAAAAACTTTTCGTTCTTATTTTAATTCGCATTAAAAGTTCTTGTTTTTTTGTTGTTTTTGTTTTTTGTTTTTTTGGCATGACCAGACTATAAATATTTTTCCAATTAAATGCAGGTCTGAAAAAAATAACTTGTGCAAATTTTAACATCATTTAATCACCCCGTATTACCAGAATTATCGTTTTTATTGAGCAAAATGACCCAAGTTGGGCTAAGAATTGCAATAACTATAGTTTTTCAATTTTATTCTTAGTATATTTCTTTTTTATCCTTGCAGATATTTCCATTTTAAGTGCTTTACTTGAGCTATGTACAAAATTAAAATTTTATGTTTTTAATCTTTTTTAACCGCAGTGGAGCTCCTATAAAAAATAAACAACTGTTAGGCTAATGCAAAAGTTAAAGACATACACATAAAAAACACAACGTTTTTAATAAAGTCAAAAATATTAGGCATGCATTTTCTTCAGCCGCAAGACAGAAAATATGAAAATACAAAAATCATGTCTTGAAAGACATTTTCATACAAAATGGATTTTTTTTTTGGCAAATTGTTACTTGCCGGGTGAAAATGTGAGCAATAGTTAATCAGTTAAGTGAATATAATGCAATGTTTCTGTGTGAGGCATACAAGCAAATAAAGGCACATTAACTCGGCAATAACTGAAATTAGCGGAACTATATGTGATCCTAAGAATTTGATTTCTCTATTAATCAAACGATGAATAGCGTCGAAGGTCTTGATGGTAAAAGACGGGACAATTCCCTTGCCATTGTTGAGCTCAAAGCAAAATTACTTCAATTAATTAAAATTGGTTAGCGAGCAAATATTTGTAAATTCGTCAATGCGGACCGTGAGCGAATGTCCCGTTGCCGAGCATTTGTTTTCATCCACAGACGCGTGCTTTTAATCACTTTACCATGATATCAATTACGAACTATTTAAGAAAACGTTTCGAAGACGATTGCAGAATCAGCATTTTTCATTTGCGCATTTATTTTTGTCGTCCGTTGCATTACTGTGACATACTTTTGGCATAGGAGAGTTAATTCTTGTTTTAAATTTCAGAATATTTTAAAAGTTCAACAATTTAAGTATGCTATCACTTTTTCCTCTCTTTTTTTTATTTATTCATTTACTTATTTATTTATTTCATTTTCAAATCCATTAAGTTTTATAAAATAGTACATTCGTAGAAGTTGAGATGTCATTTAAGCATTATCATGTCGGTCCCTCAGCTCCAGACTAGGGGTTTTGAGCCCCACTCGGGTCTCTACTATGCTTTCCCATATAACATCAGCACTGTTTTACTAGAAATGACGAACTAAAAATAGCAACCCACTTTAAAAATACGGTATATATTCATGTGAAATATAATACCCTTCCCACACCACTCCCGCATTTCAAGACTTATTTTCAACCATGTTTTTACTACGGGGATACATTAAGTAAATCTAGTTACATTGTACTAATTCTTACTTTTATCGCAAATGTAATTTTTAAAACAAGAACAATTCTAATGAAGTCTAGTATATGTATATAATACATAGAAATTTAAAATGTATTTGTAATGAATACAGGATTTATTTTCATCGAGTGGTATGAAAATAAATATTCATGGGTGATGGTTGCCAGAATAGCCTCTGTATACGAGCGTATTTACATGTTTCATGTATTTTCCATACTTGTATACATATCTTTTTCAAGGATATCTTTTAATTTCAACTCCAATTTTCATTTTAAAAAATCCTGGAAAAAGATCATCATCCATCGTCCCTTTCTTTTTAAGATAAATAAGGTTTGTTTTGCCTTTTTTATTGCTTGCCATCAATATTTATTTGGTCTGTATATTTTTTCAGAGATTAATTAAACAGAGTGTGTCAGTCAGTCATGAAAATGATTTCAATTTCCTTCGGAAAACAGGTATTAATTCATATGTGGCAACTGTAAAATGTTGTCCCGTACTCATTTTTGTATTTTTTTATCTATTTTTTATCTATTTTTCCTGGTCTTTCGGGATCACTGATTTCATTCATTTTAGTGGTAGCAACTAAACGACGCTTACAACCGGTGCTGTTACATCTAACCGCAACATTTTCGTATCTTTATCTTTAAAATTATTTTTACTGGAGAGGAATTGATATAAGTATTGTTTTACTTGTTTTCCAATCCAGTCTGAATTACATTGTTGTGCAATGTTTGTAAATGTCATTTATGTACAATTTATTGAATAAATCAAGTTTAAACTAACCGGTGCTGTGGAGAGGGGGGGGGGCGGGCTTGAGAAATGTTGCAATTTTTATCGCACACGTCCAAATCAGGGAGCATAGTTTCCTTTGGATTTTAGTTTTCTTTTTGTTGGCATGCTCTGTACGGTTCTCAACTTTTTGGGATTATATTGTGATGATCTTTATTTCAACAAGTGCTACGTTTTCACGAAACTAAATTGCAATGTATGTAACGGACCAGGGAAGTAAAGAAAGCTTTGAATACATGAAGCCGAGTTATGAGCCCTTCTTAGACTCGTAAACGACATTCTTGATGCAATGGAGCATCAAGAGGTCACTGCACTGATAGCTCTAGACTTAAGTGCTGCTTTTGATACTGTTGACCATAACATACTGTTAAATGTTCTTGAAAGTCAATATGGCGTCTTTGGATCTGCGCTGGAATGGATAGATTCATATTTGAGGCCGCGTAGCTGTCGAGTGAGTGTTAACTCGAATGTGTCATCAGAACGGGAACTTGACTGTAGTGTCCCCAGGGAAGCTGTTTGGGCCCTTGGCTCTACTTGACGTACGCAGGAACTATCTTTGACATTGTACCTCCCTCCATTTCCGTGCACGGATTTGCCGACGACCACGTTGCGAATAAACGTTTTAAACCATCACCTACCGCAGAAGCAAGCGCAATTCGGGACCTCCAGGACTGTGCAGTGCATATAAATGAGTGGATGAACAGCAACAAGTTAAAAATGAACAATTCAAAGACAGAGTTTATTCTTTTCGGAAGTCGTCAACAGCTGAATAAGTGTAACACCAAAGAAATCAATATATGTGGTAATGTTATTGAATCACAACATTGTATACGGTATCTTGGTGCTTTTTTGGATGAGTCTCTAAATTTCAAAGATCACATTAAAAGAAAGTGTAGAACTGCTATGTTAAACTATTTCAAGATCAAGAGCATTCGAAAGTATCTGACAAAGGAAGCCGCTGAAACACTTGTTTTATCTTTAGTAATATCCCATTTAGATTATTGCAACATCATTCTATACGGCATATCTCAAAATGAATTAGCCAAACTTCAACGTATTCAAAATATGTGTGCCAAACTGGTGTTTAGGTCGTTCCAAGTATGATAGTTCTAAACAGGCATTATTCGATCTGCACTGGCTTCCGATTAAAGCACGAATCAGTTTCAAGATACTGACATACATGTATAACTGTTCGGTAGGAAACGCACCATCATATTTAATAGAGCTTTTGTCTCATCAAGTGTCAAAACGAACCTTAAGATCATCTGAATCCTCAGTTGGTTGTTATGTTGTTCCTTTTAATAAGAAGAGGACTTTTTCTGACAGAGCTTTTAGCACGATAGGACCAAAATTGTGGAATGAACTACCTATTAATATGAGAAAATGTGAATCTGTTGAAATTTTCAAAAGACAACTGAAATCATTTTACTTCAAGGACTTTTTTGCACTTTTTTAAGTGACGCTGAAGGAATTGTCTGTTCCTAATTGTTTTGTGCATGTTTGTATATTTCTAGTGTTTTTATTAGTTTAAATGTATAATAATATAATAAAGTCTAGCCCATGTGTTATCATGTGCAGGGGTGCAGGGGTGCAGGGGTGTAGATTGTTACATGTTGGTGGGGATTGACCCAATCACTGTGACCGTCGCACTGCTGGGAGTATTGTGTATGGTAGCACTGGGAGTAGCACATATAAGGTATATAGCTGTACAACGCCATTGAATATGTATTCTATATGTAGAAATAGGCGTTAAATCAAGTTTTCAAGTTTCAAGTATGATCCGGTTATCCGAAATATTGCAAAAACTGACATATGAACGCTTAAAAAATCAACGATAATAATCTTAAAAAAAACGGTTTTATTAAAAAATGTTGTTAAGCTGGTCCAAAAAAGTTTTCAACATAATTCCCTGAATGAAATTGTTTACCTTGTAACTCAATAATCCGCCTGACATGCTAGGAGGTAAATGGTGCTATTTTGACAATACTAGATTATATTCATCATAAAATACGTGTGAAACCAGCTTACACCCATGTCAGACACATCGATTATTCAATCATCCATCAATATCGTAAGAAACGGCTTAATTTTGCGGCAATCTAGCTTCGATCAGCTCTCGCAGTTAATGTCATATTTACATTAGGCTGCATTTATCTGCATTAATATGGACAGCGTGGCTTAAATATGATAGTTTAATTTGGTTTTAATATAACAAGGGTTCGTACCGCTTACTCAGACTTTAACAGATTGAAATTTAATCCAAATGTACATATAGGTTGTCCATAGACTCTCCCGGAAACTTTCAATGTTTGCGAACCAACGTAACAATTATTATGTTTAATCATATTTTATTGCTTATATATACATATTAATATACATAGAAACGACACAACAAGTATTCAATCTCATTCTTAAAAAGTAACCAGTTAAACACCGTATACACCGTATAAATGAACACTGAGAAAGTTTTCGATAAAATACTTATAAAGACTCATCATTTCTGTTGTCAATCAACTTCTTTTCCCAAATTCATTAAAAATTACGTCACAAATGTAAATTAATTTAGCACGTTTCAACACGCACGCACATATCAAGTAAAAAAAGACAACAACAAAAAAACAACAATATCAAGTCATGCCCCCATACAAAAATCAGAGAACGTTATCATTTTCATATCTGAATTAAATATTTCCGTGTTTTATGAGTGAGACTCCGGAGCAGCTTTAATTCATCAATGTATTTTTGCTGAACAAAAATGGTCGTGACAAGGCGCTCTGCATTTGCAACGAATTATCCACGCAAACAAAATGTTCCTACTTCTAATACCTCCCAAATCTAAAAGACCGTCTTCTATTTTTTCCATGGTAATGGGTTTAATCCATCATTCTCGCGAAAGGATATTGAAGCGAATTGATCAGAATTGATACAAGATGTTGGCTAATTCATCGAAAAATCATCTTGGCTGCCAACTAATCGAGCTGAAATGGTAGATTAAATTAGCCCGTGTATCAGTGTATCAGGGAGAGATGCCCATTTAATCATCCCCTGATGGTCGTTAGTGTTGACTCTGTCTGATGAACGCAACCCAATTCCCATCTGTCGATCCGAAACGAAACACAAGGACCCGAAGCTGTCAGAATCTTCTTCTATACACACCGATTATTCATTTCCGTGAAAAGCATTCAACGCCGCATTTCTTTCCGTCAATAATATAGACCGCATTTTGCAAGAATTGTATGTATTAGGCGGATAAACATGAGGAGTGAGACCAATCCATAATAGTGAAGTTAACAGAAGTAGGAAATCTTTTCCTAATTCATATTTTCACCAATTTTGATCGGTTATTACTTCCAAATGAAGAAAATAATTTTCTAAATCCGTTCTTTTTTATAATGAAAAAGATACTTATCAAAATTACTGCTATTAACTAGTGATAATAATTTTTATCATCAAAATGGATTCAATCTACCACCAAAACAATTAAAAAAATTTGTATAAAATTTTGGTAATCATATGCCATATGATATGGCTAGTCTAGTATATTAATTAAAATAAAGCGAAAGACGTACGTAAACCCTACAATAAATATTTTCTACTAAATAACGACTGATAAACGTTCAATAACAATAACGAAAAGCGTGTATTTCAGCCAAATAAGGCACGAATCCTTATTTCTATAAGTCATTCCAACAAGTGCTCTTCAGATTTCAATGTAACATTGACAGAGCTTCTTTCCGATACAAGATATTCTGTTACTTCACTTTAACCAATCAGCGTTGCTCTCTTGTAAATATCTGACACATCGACAGTGAATGATACGTCTTGTACAAAGGAGATATAAAGAAGCTGGAATTTTCTATGAAAACGAATATCATTTGTCTTTTTTTCTTGCGTAATAATACATGAAGATAAGAGCTTAAATTTGAAAGGGGACTTCACTTTTTAGTTTTTGGAGGGGAAGGGTGTATTGTTTTCAATATTCTAAAGGTCATGACCGACAACTTGTGTAATTTCAGATCATAAGCTCACTCCGTTTTTTTTCTTCAGAATTATCATTTTTATTGTGCAAAAGGAGCCAATTATATAGCAGCAGAATTTGTAGATTCTAATAACTTTTTTTATATTTCTTGATCGATTTTTGAAATTCTTATATTATTAGAAAGTTCTTTAAATTCATTTTTGGAAATATATACGACATATGTCCATAACCAGTCAAACATTATATGCTCTTATATGCTCAAATGAAGAAATACCAATATTTTAGGTAAAATTTCAATAGCAATTTGTTGACAAACTTACAAGTATATATTACCATCATTTATGCTTATTTCTTGTGTAAACGTCAATTATTTTTGCCATGTATTTTACAAATAGGTGTCGTGTCAAGAGTTTGTGCACGAGTTGAAATATTGTCGAATTTAACAATTTCTGTAAATAAAGGGAGATAACAAGAAATGATTGATACAGTCGGTTTTACAAAAAAAAAATGTCAAATAAGTAATAAATTCTGATATGTTTATAAACATACATTTTCTTGCATACACTTTTAATGTACGTAATATCCTTATTTTACAGCATACATGTTCATTTATATTCAAATAAGCCAGGACTATTCGAATAAGTAAAAAACGTTCAAATAAGTCAGTAATATTCGAAAAAGTAAAAAAAAGTTAGTCAGAGATATTCGAACTAGACATGATCAGTATAGACGCGTTTTGTCCTGTAGGAAAACGTTAAGTACATCGAAATAAGGACGAAATTTCTAATTGTTAAGGACGAGATTTCTAATTGATATATTATTGGCCCCCAAGTGACCATAAATTACATTTAACTTTCCCCTACCATCATGTGGCCTAATAAAATCACAAATCCATCAAACTTACAACATTTTAAGCCTCTGTCACTTTACTTGATATTTAAAGGCAAATCCTCTAATCCAAAAATGATCTATATTGGAAATAAATTTGTTAGTTTTCAGATAACAGGTGCGATGAAATTCGATCGAATCGCACCTGCAAAAACCTCCGTCTTTTTTTTTTCAATATAACATTGTGAAATTATACGCCAAAAATGTAGAAAAAGTCACGGAGACATTGGCGTATTGGCTGCAATTCGCAACGGAAGTTGACAAGAAATTCATAATTTCTCGACATGTTCTAGGTAACAAACTAGGTGTTTAATTATTTTGCAATTATATCACGAAGAAGTTGTCAGTTATTCTAGCTCATGGTAATTACATGCTACGATATGATCTAATCCGAAAACGTTTATCTATTTATTATCCTGCCAATTTTAAAATGACACGCTGCCACGGAACGAACGCTTGAATATTGCAATTGTTTAACAGACATTCAATGTCAAACAAAATTAAAGTGCGGAACTCAAAAAAGTCGACAAATACGACGCAAAATACATAAAATGAAATGAAATGAAATAGGCTCAGTTTGAGTGTTTTCGAACTTTATTCTAACAGGGGAATATATTATAAGAGCAGTGAAAAAACGATCTGACGAATAAAGTCGTTGTCAATATTAAGATATGCATATATCATTTTTAGAATAAATTGCAACATGTAATGCATCTATGAGCAAAGCTAAATACAAGTAGGAAACACTTGAACATATTATTAAAGAAGTTACGCATACTAGTATTTCAGCCTATAGCATAACCATTTACGGTGTCATCCCGGTATTGAATTAGACCGAGCCCGTTGTAGGCTTTTAAATTAAATTTTGAAATGGCACATTTCAAGTCATCCTAATCAACACTGGTTATAGTTGTAATCTTTGTAGTTGTGTACATGAAGTTTCATTTCTGAGTACTTTAAAGGTTGTTTTTGATGTATTTTTGCAGGATTTTTTATTTCTGGGTGGAAGGTTTCAGGAAGTACCATGCACAAGAATACACACCTGTTGGAATATTTTATAGTGATTGAGCGGTAGAAAAATTCAAGGGCTAATGTATTATAGTTTGTGCAAATTTACTTGGACTGCATTGGTGCTTAAAGAAATAGACATGGAGTTCCTGTACCGGATATGATTTGTCCTTGACCTTAAAAGTAAAGGGGGATATATAGTACGAACATTCAATAGGCCGTCGAAATTCCCAAAGTAACCAGGCACTGGAGTGGAAATGTAGTGCTAACACTTATGTATATCAGATCGTTAAACTTATAAAAAAATAATTACATAAGGAACACCGATGAATTACTGGAAAAAAAACTTTGCAATCATTTGATAGAATAATAAACAAAGGAACAAACAAAAACAAATATCCATCTTTTTATGTCTACTTCTTTTCTACGGATAAATCCTAACCCTCATGTTTGTTCTTATATAAAAAGCAAACAATTCATGCATAGACACAAAAATACTTTAAACAAATGTGTTTGTTGTCCTCAAACAAAATGCATTGTTTTGATACGCAATCATATCATTATTTAACTTTTACTACATGTACTATGCTGGGATATCTTACGAGATTTACGAGTTTTATAAAAAAAAAAGCACCCAATAAATGAATTAAAGGGCGTCCGATACCGACTGGTTAAGGGCGTTGGCTTCAAACCACTTTGTGGCGCCGTTATATGTCGCAACGCCGCTAAATGTCGCACTTACCGCTAAATGTCGCACCAATACCGCTAAATGTCGCAAGTGCCGCTAAATGTCGCAAAATCATTTGCCGTTAAATGTCGCAATGTTAACGTTAAATGTCGCACGAATTTCCGCTACCGTTAAATGTCGCAACACTACCGTTAAATGTCGCAAGATATAAATTCATGTTAAAATCATGATTAAAAGTAGTAGTATTTTAATTTAAAACGCTCTCATAGTTATTTTTACTGTAATTGCCATTTAACAAAAAGTATCTTTGTTTTAATTGTTTTCTTTTATGAACCTAAATATCGAGGATTTGAGCTGCTATATAATGTAATATTGACGCTAGAACGATTCTATTGTATTCTCGTTGGGTCGTTGAAATTCCGTGAAGTAAAGGGACAAACCATGGTGAACCGGAACAAACTGAGAGATCACCACGGTTGTCTTCAAATGTTTAATACAACCGGGGCTCACCGGCACTCACCGAGAGGAAGCCAAAATCTGTGTTCTATCGGCTTGGAACAGGGAATTGCCGGGAAACCACCGTATCTATACTGCATCTACACGAGCATGGACAATTTGTTAAATGAGAGAAGGAAAAATTCTTCAGCTGGTGTATTTTCAGCTTCAGGTACCTCAACCTCTGAAGGTGTTGTAGACACAGTTTTTTTCTAACTTCCATCCCCTTTCCTTCGGGTGGCATCTCTGCTGTCTTTTTACCAAATGACTGATGTCAACGTGGTCAGTCAGTTTTATTCTCATAAACTTGAACAGGAAGCATCGGTGCAATACCAGGGCGTCACCGGCACAGTACCGGCATCACCAATAGCATTACCGTGACAAAAACGGCGATGGTCGGGATGGACCGTGATGAAACCGTGTCTAGTCGGGTTTCCACCGGAATCAAGCGGGAATACACCGATTGAGCATCGGTGCTTATCGTATATATCCGGTGCTATATCGGGTTCTTTATCAAACGGAACCTGCAACATTTTCAATTTTGCCTTAGGGGTTCTTTTTTTTCTCTATTTTATCAATGACTGATGTTCCTCAACACACATCTGAACAACTTAAGTATTCAAGGAAAATATAGCACTCAAACCCACTGATCCGGGGCCCAAAGACCAAACAATTTTCATACAGTAAACCAGTGACATAACAATTAAGCTGATGCTTATGAAAGATTATACTTGAATGTTGAATACTTGCCCTCTTCAAACATATCATTTTTTACCTTACTGACGAAGTTAAAAAGATATATTACAACGCGTACATCCTTCCCGTGCTTGATTATTGTTGTACGGTATGGGGAAAGGACACATATTCATACATCAATAAAGTAAACTCAATTCAAAAAAGAGCTGCAAAAATTATACTTAATAGACCGATGCGATCACCAACATTAGATCTTTTTAATAGACTTAAATGGCTGAAATTCAATTTCAGAGTGAAATACGACACAGCAATTATGGTGTATAAATCTTTAAACAATCTGGCACCGTTATATATGAGTGAAATTTTTAGTTTCTCTCACAATGAATTACATAATTTACGCTCAATCGCTCATAAAGATCTTGTACTGAAAAGTATACCTCATACAAATTATTTAAAGGATTCTTTTTCTTATTTCAGTATTGACGTTTGGAATAAATTACCTATTACTATCAAACAATGTTCGACTTTACAATCTTTCAAAGACAACTGTAAAATTTATTTTCTAAGTTTACAGTTAGATACATGATGAAAATTGATCACTTTATAGTTCAATTGTTGTAAATGTTGATATCATCATTTTTTTCTATTTTTTTTTTAATCATTACGAGTTTATCTAATCTATAATTACCATAATTAATGAGTGTCAGTCGGATGAATGAAAAAAAATTATCTAACCTTTACATTATTTTTTTTCTTTTTTATACATACCAAAAGATTTTAAATATTTCTATAATTCTACATTTTTTTTCTTTGTTATTGTTAAATCAGAAGGCCATACTGAAAATAAGTGTACTTGTTACTGTGAACTTTGTATGTTACCTTCTATAAATAAAGATTTTATTATAATGTCGAATATGATATCATTTAATTGTGGTTACTTTGTTTCGCTAATATGTTTGTTAATACAACCGCAGCCAATGCATTTAAATTTAATAGACTACAATGTACAGTTAATTTCAACATGATAAAAGTTCAAATCTTATGTTTACTTGTAGCGTATTGTTAGTTAGGAGCTGATTTTATTAATCAGGTTGCTCTAATAATTAATGTACATGCGGTTGTTATCTATCTTCCGATAATGTCAAACCCCTCGCGGGGACGTAAAAATGGTTAACTTGGGTTTTGAAATTGCCTTGTTTGGGTTTCCACTTATGACTTGCATACTTAAGGGAATAAGGCGGCAGAAACTGATATGTGTTTGATGTTTGATATGATTGTATATCATATGTCATTACTTTCAGCTATTGTTTAACACAATACATTTTTTTGTATTTGCATTTATATCAAAAGGTATGAGGGGCCTCCGTGACCAAATGACAGCTAACTATTTACTCCCGAGAAATGATTTTTTCATTAATGAAAAGCTAAACGTGTCGGCGTTGGTTAACCTTTTTGGTTATGTTTTCGATTATGTTTTCGCCTTTATTAACCTTTTTGCTCAAAAATTCAAACATATTCACTTAAAACATAAAATACTTATTTTATATAAAAGTAAAATGCATTTCTAAAGGAATTAAGATGATCTTGAAAGGCATTTCTCCCTTTTTATATTTTTCCCCAAAACCATCATAAATATTCATTTCAAACTTGAAATATTGATTGAATATCAAGACAAAAATTTCATTTTAACAGGAACGGCAAATACGTGAAAAACATGCACAGTATGAAATGCACGGTCAACACGAAAATCGACAGACAAGCTTGGTCTTATTCGAAATAGGAAATGTTTTTGGGCCATTTTGAAATCTTGCATTTAGCATTCGTATAGTACTCCTTGATCATTTAGTATTCCTCAAAGGTTTGCTATGGAAGCCTTGGAGGGTCACTTTTGAGTTTTGACTTATAAATTTATTTTACTAAATTCTTATGACTTTTGATTTATGACTTTTGATTTATGACTTCTGATTTATGACTTTTGATTTTTGACTTATGGATTTTGTTATTGTTCCACGTGCTTGCCTCATAATTTCAAAGGAAAATATGACAGAATATGACAACAATTCAGACGAGGTAAGTTCATTTACCTAAGTTTCCTTGAGACTTATTTAAAAGACAAAAGATGTGGGCTCATATGCAAGAACAGAATGTTATTCTTATATAAGCCTATTTAATTGATTAAGAAAAGAAAATACTTTGCTTGCATTTCATTGCATTGGGTATCCATTTTTTATTTTGATTTCCGGAACAGGGATATGTAATCTCAAATTGACATTTCAGCGTATGAATCAAACACTTTATTTTTTATATGGGTTCCAGTTTTTAAATCCAACCAGTCTCGCATTGTTGTTTGCTGCAGTTTCAATCGGTTTTCACCCGTAGTTCATTCTTCGTCCATCTAATACTGAATATAGACCAAATTATAGGCTTTGTTTTAACATAGTTAAGAAGTTTCATGAAACATGGTAATTTCAAAAACAATAAATCATTAACAGCTTTGAAAAACTTGTTAAAAACACGCTCTAAGTTATATATCTGTGAAGTGCATTGTTATCAAATCATGTCTCTTTTCGACTTTGAATTTATGGTTTAGAATTTTCATGAAAAATGGTTTCTCGAACACTATTTTAGTGATTCTTTGAAACTTAAAACACATTTTTAAGTGTTGATATCTAAGGTCAATGACCAAGTTCC